>NW_022264212.1:0-33205 GCF_002021735.2 Oncorhynchus kisutch | reverse complement strand
TTAACATTGTATGTGCATCAAACATGATTTTAACTTGTTTATGGAAAGTGGTTATTTCTGTATTTCAATGCTGCAACTTGCAGAAAATTGTCCACAGTGTTCCTAATCATCTAGTTTGAACAGTTATGTTTAAACATTGTATGTGCATCAAACATGATTTTAGACCTTGTTTATGGAAAAGTGGTTATTTCTGTATTTCAATGCTGCAACTTGCTGAAAAAGGTCCATTAGTGTTCCTATTCATCGAGTTTGAACAGTTCTGTAAAGAATGTACTTCCAGAGTGCAACCAAACATGATTTAGACCTTGTTTATGGAAAAGTGTTCTCTTCTGTATTTCAATGCTGCAACTTGCTGAAAAATGTCCATTAGTGTTCCTATTCATCGAGTTTGAACAGTTCTGTAAAGAATGTACTTCCAGAGTGCAACCAAACATGATTTAGACCTTGTTTATGGAAAAGTGGTTATTTCTGTATTTAATGCTGCAACTTGCAGAAAATTGTCCACAGTGTTCTATCATTCTAGTTTGAACAGTTTGTTTAAAACATTGTATGTGCATCCAAACATGATTATAGACCTTGTTATGGAAAAGTGGTTATTTCTGTATTTCAATGCTGCAACTTGCTGAAAATGTCCATTAGTGTTCCTATTCATCGAGTTTGAACAGTTCTGTAAAGAATGTACTTCCAGAGTGCAACCAAACATGATTAAGACCTTGTTTATGGAAAAGTGGTTATTTCTGTATTTCAATGCTGCAACTTGCTGAAAATTGTCCAGTGTTCCTATCAGTCTGGTTTGAACAGTTATGTTTAAAACATTGTATCCAGAGTACATCAAACATGATTTTAGACCTTGTTTATGGAAAAGTGGTTATTTCTGTATTTCAATGCTGCAAATTGCAGAAAATTGTCCACAGTATTCCTAATCATTCTAGTTTGAACAGTTATGTTTAAAACATTGTATCCAGAGTGCATCAAACATGATTTTAGACCTTGTTTATGGAAAAGTGGTTATTTCTGTATTTCAATGCTGCAACTTGCTGAAAAAGGTCCACAGTGTTCCTAATCATTCTAGTTTGAACAGTTATGTTTAAAACATTGTATCCAGAGTGCATCAAACATGATTTTAGACCTTGTTTATGGAAAAGTGGTTATTTCTGTATTTCAATGCTGCAACTTGCTGAAAAATGTCCATTAGTGTTCCTATTCATCGAGTTTGAACAGTTCTGTAAAAATGTACTTCCAGAGTGCAACCAAACATGATTTAGACCTTGTTTATGGAAAAGTGTTCTTTCTGTATTTCAATGCTGCAACTTGCTGAAAAATTTCCATTAGTGTTCCTATTCATCGAGTTTGAACAGTTCTGTAAAGAATGTACTTCCAGAGTGCAACCAAACATGATTTAGACCTTGTTTATGGAAAAGTGGTTATTTCTGTATTTCAATGCTGCAACTTGCAGAAAATGGTCCACAGTGTTCCTAATCATTCTAGTTTGAACAGTTATGTTTAAAACATTGTATCCAGAGTGCATCAAACATGATTTTAGACCTTGTTTATGGAAAAGTGGTTATTTCTGTATTTCAATGCTGCAACTTGCAGAAAATTGTCCACAGTGTTCCTATTCATCGAGTTTGAACAGTTATGTTTAAAACATTGTATCCAGAGTGCATCAAACATGATTTTAGACCTTGTTTATGGAAAAGTGGTTATTTCTGTATTTCAATGCTGCAACTTGCTGAAAAATTTCCATTAGTGTTCCTATTCATCGAGTTTGAACAGTTCTGTAAAGAATGTACTTCCAGAGTGCAACCAAACATGATTTAGACCTTGTTTATGGAAAAGTGGTTATTTCTGTATTTCAATGCTGCAACTTGCAGAAAATTGTCCACAGTATTCCTATTCATCGAGTTTGAACAGTTATCTTTAAAACATTGTATCCAGAGTGCATCAAACATGATTTTAGACCTTGTTTATGGAAAAGTGGTTATTTCTGTATTTCAATGCTGCAACTTGCTGAAAAGGTCCACAGTGTTCCTATCATTCTAGTTTGAACAGTTATGTTTAAACATTGTATCCAGAGTGCATCAAACATGATTTTAGACCTTGTTTATGGAAAAGTGGTTATTTCTGTATTTCAAAGTGCTGCAACTTGCAGAAAAATTGTCCAAAGTGTTCCTATTCATCGAGTTTGAACAGTTCTGTAAAGAATGTACTTCAGAGTGCAACCAAACATGATTTAGACCTTGTTTATGGAAAAGTGGTTATTTCTGTATTTCAATGCTGCAACTTGCAGAAAATTGTCCACAGTGTTCCTATTCATCGAGTTTGAACAGTTATGTTTAAAACAATTGTATCCAGAGTAGCAATCAAACATGATTTAGACCTTGTTTATATGGAAAAGTGGTTATTTCTGTATTTCAATGCTGCAACTTGCTGAGAAAATTGTCCTTAAGTGTTCCTATTCATTCCGAGTTTGAAACAGTTCTGTAAAGAATGTACTTCCAGAGTGCAACCAAACATGATTTAGACCTTGTTTATGGAAAAGTGGTTATTTCTGTATTTCAATGCTGCAACTTGCATGAAAATTGTCCAGTAGTGTTCCTATTCATCGAGTTTGAACAGTTCTGTAAAGAATGTACTTCCAGAGTGCAACCAAACATGATTTAGACCTTGTTTATGGAAAAGTGGTTATTTCTGTATTTCAATGCTGCAACTTGCAGAAAATTGTCCACAGTGTTCCTATTCATCGAGTTTGAACAGTTATGTTTAAAACATTGTATCCAGAGTGCATCAAACATGATTTTAGACCTTGTTTATGGAAAAGTGGTTATTTCTGTATTTCAATGCTGCAACTTGCTGAAAAATTTCCATTAGTGTTCCTATTCATCGAGTTTGAACAGTTCTGTAAAGAATGTACTTCCAGAGTGCAACCAAACATGATTTAGACCTTGTTTATGGAAAAGTGGTTATTTCTGTATTTCAATGCTGCAACTTGCAGAAAATTGTCCAGTGTTCCTATTCATCGAGTTTGAACAGTTCTGTTTAAAAGATTGTATCCAGAGTGCATCAAACATGATTTAGACCTTGTTTATGGAAAAGTGGTTATTTCTGTATTTCAATGCTGCAACTTGCAGAAAATTGTCCACAGTGTTCCTATTCATCGAGTTTGAACAGTTATGTTAAAACATTGTATCCAGAGTAGCAACCAAACATGAATTTAGACTGTTTATGGAAAAAGTGGTTATTTCTGTATTTCAATGCTGCAACTTGCAGAAAATTGTCCACAGGTGTTCCTATTCATTCGAGTTTGAACAGTTCTGTAAAACATTGTACTTCCAGAGAGCAACCAAACATGATTTAGACCTTGTTTATGGAAACGTGGTTATTTCTGTATTTCAATGCTGCAACTTGCAGAAAATTGTCCACAGTATTCCTATTCATCGAGTTTGAACAGTTCTGTAAACAATGTACCTTCCAGAGTACAACCAAACATGATTTAGACCTTGTTTATGGAAAAGTTGGTTATTTCTGTATTTCAACTGCTGCAACTTGCAGAAAATTGTCCAAAGTGTTCCTATTCATCGAGTTTGAAACAGTTATGTTTGAAACATTGTATCCAGAGGCATCCAAACATGATTTAGACCTTGTTTATGGAAAAGTGTTCTTTTCTGTATTTCAATGCTGCAACTTGCTGAAAAATGTCCAGATGTGTATAAGAGACAGATTCATCGAGTTTGAACAGTTCTGTAAAGAATGTACTTCCAGAGTGCAACCAAACATGATTTAGACCTTGTTTATGGAAAAGTGGTTATTTCTGTATTTCAATGCTGCAACTTGCAGAAAATTGTCCACAGTGTTCCATTCATCGAGTTTGAACAGTTCTGTTTAAAAGATTGTATCCAGAGTGCATCAAACATGATTTAGACCTTGTTTATGGAAAAGTGGTTATTTCTGTATTTCAATGCTGCAACTTGCTGAAAAATTTCCATTAGTGTACCTATTCATCGAGTTTTGAACATGGTCTGTAAAGAATGTACTTCCAGAATGCAACCAAACATGATTTAGACCTTGTGTTATGGAAAAAGTGGTTCTTTCTGTATTTCAAATTGCCTGCAACTTGCCGAAAATTGTCCACGTGTCCTATCATGTCTAGTTTGAACATTTATGTTTAAAAACATTTGTAGCCAGATTGCCATCAAACATGATTTTAGACCTTGTTTATGGAAAACGTGGTTATTTCTGTATTCAATGCTGCAACTTGCAGAAAATTGTCCACAGTATTCCTATTCATCGATGTTTGAACAGTTCTGTAAACAATGTACTTCCAGAGTGCATCAACATGATTTTAGGACCTTGTTTATGGAAAAGTGGTTATTTCTGTATTTCAATGCTGCAACTTGCAGGAAATTGTCCCACAGGTTCCTATTCATCGGAGTTTGAACAGTTATGTTTAAAACCTTGTATCCAGAGTGCATCCAAACATGATTTTAGACCTTGTTTATGGAAAACAGTGGTTGTATCCAGGTTGTATCCAGATTGCATCAAACATGATTTTAGACCTTGTTTATGGAAAAGTGGTTATTTCTGTATTTCAATGCTGCAACTTGCAGAAAATTGTCCACAGTATTCCTATTCATCGAGTTTGAACAGTTCTGTAAGAATGTACTTCCAGAGTGCAACCAAACATGATTTAGACCTTGTTTATGGAAAAGTGTTATTTTCTGTATTTCAATGCTGCAACTTGCTGAAAATTGTCCACAGTGTTTCCTATTCATCGAGTTTGAACAGTTCTGTAAAGAATGTACTTCCAGAAGTGCAACCAAACATGATTTAGACCTTGTTTATGGAAAAGTGGTTTATTTCTGTATTTCAATGCTGCAACTTGCAGAAAATTGTCCATAGTGTTCCTAGTCATCGAGTTTGAACAGTTATGTTAAAACATTGTATCCAGAGTGCATCAAACATGATTTTAGACCTTGTTTATGGAAAAGTGGTTATTTCTGTATTTCAATGCTGCAACTTGCTGAAAAATTGTCCATTAGTGTTCCTATTCATCGAGTTTGAACAGTTCTGTAAAGAATGTACTTCCAGAGTGCAACCAAACATGATTTAGACCTTGTTTATGGAAAAGTGGTTATTTCTGTATTTCAATGCTGCAACTTGCAGAAAATTGTCCACAGTAGTTCCTATTCATCGAGTTTGAACAGTTCTGTAAACAATGTACTTCCAGAAGTACAACCAAACAGGATTTAGACCTTGTTTATGGAAAAGTGGTTATTTCTGTATTTCAATGCTGCAACTTGCAGAAAATTGTCCAAAGTGTTCCTATTCATCGAGTTTGAACAGTTCTGTAAAGAATGTACTTCCAGAGTGCAACCAAACATGATTTAGACCTTGTTTATGGAAAAGTGGTTATTTCTGTATTTCAATGCTGCAACTTGCAGAAAATTGTCCACAGTGTTCCTATTTTCGAGTTGAACAGTTATGTTTAAAACATTGTATCCAGAGTGCATCAAACGTGATTTTAGACCTTGTTTATGGAAAAGTGGTTATTTCTGTATTTCGATGCTGCAACTTGCAGAAAATTGTCCACAGTGTTCCTATAATCATCTAGTTTGAACAGTTATGTTTAAAACATTGTATCCAGAGTGCATCAAACATGATTTTAGACCTTGTTTTGGAAAAGTGGTTATTTCTGTATTTCAATGCTGCAACTTGCAGAAAATTGTCCACAGTGTTCCTATTCATCGAGTTTGAACAGTTCTGTAAAGAATGTACTTCCAGAGTGCAACCAAACATGATTTAGACCTTGTTTATGGAAAAGTGTTCTTTTCTGTATTTCAATGCTGCAACTTGCTGAAAAATGTCCATTAGTGTACCTATTCATCGAGTTTGAACAGTTCTGTAAAGAATGTACTTCCAGAATGCAACCAAACATGATTTAGACCTTGTTTATGGAAAAGTGGTTATTTCTGTATTTCAATGCTGCAACTTGCAGAAAATTGTCCATTAGTGTTCCAGTCATCGAGTTTGAACAGTTATGTTAAAACATGTATCCAGAGTGCATCAAACATGATTTAGACCTTGTTTTATGGAAAAGTGGTTATTTCTGTATTTCAATGCTGCAACTTGCTGAAAAATGTCCATTAGTGTACCTATTCATCGAGTTTGAACAGTTCTGTAAACAATGTACTTCCAGAGTGCATCAAACATGATTTAGACCTTGTTTATGGAAAAGTGGTTATTTCTGTATTTCAATGCTGCAACTTGCAGAAAATTGTCCACAGTGTTCCTATTCATTCGAGTTTGAACAGTTATGTTTAAAACATTGTATCCAGAGTGCATCAAACATGATTTTAGACCTTGTTTATGGAAAAGTGGTTATTTCTGTATTTCAATGCTGCAACTTGCAGAAAATTGTCCACAGTATTCCTATTCATCGAGTTTGAACAGTTCTGTAAAGAATGTACTTCCAGAGTGCAACCAAACATGATTTAGACCTTGTTTATGGAAAAGTGTTATTTTCTGTATTTCAATGCTGCAACTTGCTGAAAAATGTCCATTAGTGTACCTATTCATCGAGTTTGAACAGTTCTGTAAAAATGTACTTCCAGAGTGCAACCAAACATGATTTAGACCTTGTTTATGGAAAAGTGGTTATTTCTGTATTTCAATGCTGCAACTTGCAGAAAATTGTCCATTAGTGTTCCTATCATCGAGTTTGAACAGTTATGTTTAAAACATTGTATCCAGAGTGCATCAAACATGATTTTAGACCTTGTTTATGGAAAAGTGGTTATTTCTGTATTTCAATGCTGCAACTTGCTGAAAATGTCCATTAGTGTACCTATTCATCGAGTTTGAACAGTTCTGTAAAGAATGTACTTCCAGAATGCAACCAAACATGATTTAGACCTTGTTTATGGAAAAGTGGTTATTTCTGTATTTCAATGCTGCAACTTGCAGAAAATTGTCCACAGTATTCCTATTCATCGAGTTTGAACAGTTCTGTAAAGAATGTACTTCCAGAGTGCAACCAAACATGATTTAGACCTTGTTTATGGAAAAGTGGTTATTTCTGTATTTCAATGCTGCAACTTGCAGAAAATTGTCCACAGTGTTCCTATTCATTCGAGTTTGAACAGTTATGTTTAAAACATTGTATCCAGAGTGCATCAAACGTGATTTTAGACCTTGTTTATGGAAAAGTGGTTATTTCTGTATTTCGATGCTGCAACTTGCAGAAAATTGTCCACAGTGTTCCTAATTCATTCGAGTTTGAACAGTTATGTTAAAACATTGTATCCAGAGTGCATCAAACATGATTTAGACCTTGTTTATGGAAAAGTGGTTATTTCTGTATTTCAATGCTGCAACTTGCAGAAAATTGTCCACAGTGTTCCTATTCATCGAGTTTGAACAGTTCTGTAAAGAATGTACTTCCAGAGTGCAACCAAACATGATTTAGACCTTGTTTATGGAAAAGTGTTATTTCTGTATTTCAATGCTGCAACTTGCTGAAAAATGTCCATTAGTGTACCTATTCATCGAGTTTGAACAGTTCTGTAAAGAATGTACTTCCAGAAGTGCAACCAAACATGATTTAGACCTTGTTTATGGAAAAGTGGTTATTTCTGTATTTCAATGCTGCAACTTGCAGAAAATTGTCCACAGTGTTCCTATTCATCGAGTTTGAACAGTTATGTTTAAAACATTGTATCCAGAGAGCAACCAAACATGATTTAGACCTTGTTTATGGAAAAGTGGTTATTTCTGTATTTCAATGCTGCAACTTGCAGAAAATTGTCCACAGTGTTCCTATTCATCGAGTTTGAACAGTTCTGTAAACAATGTACTTCCAGAGTGCAACCAAACATGATTTAGACCTTGTTTATGGAAAAGTGGTTATTTCTGTATTTCAATGCTGCAACTTGCAGAAAATTGTCCACAGTATTCCTATTCATCGAGTTTGAACAGTTCTGTAAACAATGTACTTCCAGAGTAGCAACCAAACATGATTTAGACCTTGTTTATGGAAAAGTGTTATTTCTGTATTTCAATGCTGCAACTTGCTAGAAAAATTGTCCAAAGTGATTCCTATTCATCGAGTTTGAACAGTTCTGTAAAAAATGTACTTCCAGAGTGCAACCAAACATGATTTAGACCTTGTTTATGGAAAAGTGTTATTTCTGTATTTCAATGCTGCAACTTGCTGAAAAATGTCCATTAGTGTACCTATTCATCGAGTTTGAACAGTTCTGTAAAGAATGTACTTCCAGAATGCAACCAAACATGATTTAGACCTTGTTTATGGAAAAGTGGTTATTTCTGTATTTCAATGCTGCAACTTGCAGAAAATTGTCCATTAGTGTTCCAGTCATCGAGTTTGAACAGTTATGTTTAAAACATTGTATCCAGAGTGCATCAAACATGATTTTAGACCTTGTTTATGGAAAAGTGGTTATTTCTGTATTTCAATGCTGCAACTTGCTGAAAAATGTCCATTAGTGTACCTATTCATCGAGTTTGAACAGTTCTGTAAAGAATGTACTTCCAGAATGCAACCAACATGATTTAGACCTTGTTTATGGAAAAGTGGTTATTTCTGTATTTCAATGCTGCAACTTGCAGAAAATTGTCCACAGTATTCCTATTCATCGAGTTTGAACAGTTCTGTAAACAATGTACTTCCAGAGTACAACCAACATGATTTAGACCTTGTTTATGGAAAAGTGGTTATTTCTGTATTTCAATGCTGCAACTTGCAGAAAATTGTCCAAAGTGTTCCTATTCATCGAGTTTGAACAGTTCTGTAAAGAATGTACTTCCAGAGTGCAACCAAACATGATTTAGACCTTGTTTATGGAAAAGTGGTTATTTCTGTATTTCAATGCTGCAACTTGCAGAAAATTGTCCACAGTGTTCCTATTTTCGAGTTTGAACAGTTATGTTTAAAACATTGTATCCAGAGTGCATCAAACGTGATTTTAGACCTTGTTTATGGAAAAGTGGTTATTTCTGTATTTCGATGCTGCAACTTGCAGAAAATTGTCCACAGTGTTCCTAAATCATTCTAGTTTGAACAGTTCTGTTTAAAACATTGTATCCAGAGTGCAATCAAACATGATTTAGACCTTGTTTATGGAAAAGTGGTTATTTCTGTATTTCAATGCTGCAACTTGCAGAAAATTGTCCACAGTGTTCCTATTCATCGAGTTTGAACAGTTCTGTAAAGAATGTACTTCCAGAGTGCAACCAAACATGATTTAGACCTTGTTTATGGAAAAGTGTTCTTTTCTGTATTTCAATGCTGCAACTTGCTGAAAAATGTCCATTAGTGTACCTATTCATCGAGTTTGAACAGTTCTGTAAAGAATGTACTTCCAGAATGCAACCAAACATGATTTAGACCTTGTTTATGGAAAAGTGGTTATTTCTGTATTTCAATGCTGCAACTTGCAGAAAATTGTCCATTAGTGTTCCAGTCATCGAGTTTGAACAGTTATGTTTAAAACATTGTATCCAGAGTGCATCAAACATGATTTTAGACCTTGTTTATGGAAAAGTGGTTATTTCTGTATTTCAATGCTGCAACTTGCTGAAAAATGTCCATTAGTGTACCTATTCATCGAGTTTGAACAGTTCTGTAAACAATGTACTTCCAGAGTGCATCAAACATGATTTTAGACCTTGTTTATGGAAAAGTGGTTATTTCTGTATTTCAATGCTGCAACTTGCAGAAAATTGTCCACAGTGTTCCTATTCATCGAGTTTGAACAGTTATGTTTAAAACATTGTATCCAGAGTGCATCAAACATGATTTTAGACCTTGTTTATGGAAAAGTGGTTGTATCCAGGTTGTATCCAGATTGCATCAAACATGATTTTAGACCTTGTTTATGGAAAAGTGGTTATTTCTGTATTTCAATGCTGCAACTTGCAGAAAATTGTCCACAGTATTCCTATTCATCGAGTTTGAACAGTTCTGTAAAGAATGTACTTCCAGAGTGCAACCAAACATGATTTAGACCTTGTTTATGGAAAAGTGTTATTTTCTGTATTTCAATGCTGCAACTTGCTGAAAAATGTCCATTAGTGTACCTATTCATCGAGTTTGAACAGTTCTGTAAAGAATGTACTTCCAGAATGCAACCAAACATGATTTAGACCTTGTTTATGGAAAAGTGGTTATTTCTGTATTTCAATGCTGCAACTTGCAGAAAATTGTCCATTAGTGTTCCTAGTCATCGAGTTTGAACAGTTATGTTTAAAACATTGTATCCAGAGTGCATCAAACATGATTTTAGACCTTGTTTATGGAAAAGTGGTTATTTCTGTATTTCAATGCTGCAACTTGCAGAAAATGTCCATTAGTGTACCTATTCATCGAGTTTGAACAGTTCTGTAAAGAATGTACTTCCAGAGTGCAACCAAACATGATTTAGACCTTGTTTATGGAAAAGTGGTTATTTCTGTATTTCAATGCTGCAACTTGCAGAAAATTGTCCACAGTATTCCTATTCATCGAGTTTGAACAGTTCTGTAAACAATGTACTTCCAGAGTGCAACCAAACATGATTTAGACCTTGTTTATGGAAAAGTGGTTATTTCTGTATTTCAATGCTGCAACTTGCAGAAAATTGTCCACAGTGTTCCTATTCATCGAGTTTGAACAGTTCTGTAAAGAATGTACTTCCAGAGTGCAACCAAACATGATTTAGACCTTGTTTATGGAAAAGTGGTTATTTCTGTATTTCAATGCTGCAACTTGCAGAAAATTGTCCACAGTGTTCCTATTCATCGAGTTTGAACAGTTCTGTTAAAAATTGTATCCAGAGTGCATCCAAACATGATTTAGACCTTGTTTATGGAAAAGTGGTTATTTCTGTATTTCAATGCTGCAACTTGCAGAAAATTGTCCACAGTGTTCCTATTCATCGAGTTTGAACAGTTATGTTTAAAACATTGTATCCAGAGTGCATCAAACATGATTTTAGACCTTGTTTATGGAAAAGTGGTTATTTCTGTATTTCAATGCTGCAACTTGCAGAAAATTGTCCACAGTGTTCCTATTCATCGAGTTTGAACAGTTCTGTAAAGAATGTACTTCCAGAGTGCAACCAAACATGATTTAGACCTTGTTTATGGAAAAGTGGTTATTTCTGTATTTCAATGCTGCAACTTGCTGAAAATTGTCCATAGTGTTCCTATTCATCGAGTTTGAACAGTTCTGTAAAGAATGTACTTCCAGAGTGCAACCAAACATGATTTAGACCTTGTTTATGGAAAAGTGGTTATTTCTGTATTTCAATGCTGCAACTTGCAGAAAATTGTCCATAGTGTTCCTATTCATCGAGTTTGAACAGTTATGTTTAAAACATTGTATCCAGAGTGCATCAAACATGATTTAGACCTTGTTTATGGAAAAGTGGTTATTTCTGTATTTCAATGCTGCAACTTGCAGAAAATTGTCCACAGTGTTCCTATTCATCGAGTTTGAACAGTTCTGTAAAGAATGTACTTCCAGAGATGCAACCAAACATGATTTAGACCTTGTTTATGGAAAAGTGGTTATTTCTGTATTTCAATGCTGCAACTTGCAGAAAATTGTCCACAGTATTCCTATTCATCGAGTTTGAACAGTTCTGTAAACAATGTACTTCCAGAGTACAACCAAACATGATTTAGACCTTGTTTATGGAAAAGTGGTTATTTCTGTATTTCAATGCTGCAACTTGCAGAAAATTGTCCAAAGTGTTCCTATTCATCGAGTTTGAACAGTTCTGTAAAGAATGTACTTCCAGAGTGCAACCAAACATGATTTAGACCTTGTTTATGGAAAAGTGGTTATTTCTGTATTTCAATGCTGCAACTTGCAGAAAATTGTCCACAGTGTTCCTATTTCATCGAGTTTGAACAGTTATGTTAAAACATTGTATCCAGAGTGCATCAAACGTGATTTTAGACCTTGTTTATGGAAAAGTGGTTATTTCTGTATTTCAATGCTGCAACTTGCAGAAAATTGTCCACAGTATTCCTATTCATCGAGTTTGAACAGTTCTGTAAACAATGTACTTCCAGAGTGCAACCAAACATGATTTAGACCTTGTTTATGGAAAAGTGGTTATTTCTGTATTTCAATGCTGCAACTTGCTGAAAAATGTCCATTAGTGTACCTATTCATCGAGTTTGAACAGTTCTGTAAAGAATGTACTTCCAGAATGCAACCAAACATGACCTTGTTTATGGAAAAGTGGTTATTTCTGTATTTCAATGCTGCAACTTGCAGAAAATTGTCCACGTGTTCCTAATCATTCTAGTTTGAACAGTTATGTTTAAAACATTGTATCCAGATTGCATCAAACATGATTTTAGACCTTGTTTATGGAAAAGTGGTTATTTCTGTATTTCAATGCTGCAACCTGCAGAAAATTGTCCACAGTGTTCCTATTCATCGAGTTTGAACAGTTCTGTAAACAATGTACTTCCAGAGTGCAACCAAACATGATTTAGACCTTGTTTATGGAAAAGTGGTTATTTCTGTATTTCAATGCTGCAACCAAACATGATTTAGACCTTGTTTATGGAAAAGTGGTTATTTCTGTATTTAATGCTGCAACTTGCAGAAAATTGTCCACAGTGTTCCTATTTTTCGAGTTTGAACAGTTATGTTTAAAACATTGTATCCAGAGTGCATCAAACGTGATTTTAGACCTTGTTTATGGAAAAGTGGTTATTTCTGTATTTCAATGCTGCAACTTGCAGAAAATTGTCCACAGTATTCCTATTCATCGAGTTTGAACAGTTCTGTAAACAATGTACTTCCAGAGTGCAACCAAACATGATTTAGACCTTGTTTATGGAAAAGTGGTTATTTCTGTATTTCAATGCTGCAACTTGCTGAAAAATGTCCATTAGTGTACCTATTCATCGAGTTTGAACAGTTCTGTAAAGAATGTACTTCCAGAATGCAACCAAACATGACCTTGTTTATGGAAAAGTGGTTATTTCTGTATTTCAATGCTGCAACTTGCAGAAAATTGTCCATGTGTTCCTAATCATCGAGTTTGAACAGTTATGTTAAAACATTGTATCCAGAGTGCATCAAACATGATTTTAGACCTTGTTTATGGAAAAGTGGTTATTTCTGTATTTCAATGCTGCAACTTGCAGAAAATTGTCCACAGTGTTCCTATTCATCGAGTTTGAACAGTTCTGTTAAAACATTGTACTTCCAGAGTAGCAACCAAACATGATTTAGACCTTGTTTATGGAAAAGTGGTTATTTCTGTATTTCAATGCTGCAACTTGCAGAAAATTGTCCACAGTAGTTCCTATTCATCGAGTTTGAACAGTTCTGTAAACAATGTACTTCCAGAGTAGCAACCAAACATGATTTAGACCTTGTTTATGGAAAAGTGGTTATTTCTGTATTTCAATGCTGCAACTTGCAGAAAATTGTCCATAGTGTTCCTATTCATCGAGTTTGAACAGTTCTGTAAAGAATGTACTTCCAGAGTGCAACCAAACATGATTTAGACCTTGTTTATGGAAAAGTGGTTATTTCTGTATTTCAATGCTGCAACTTGCTGAAAAATGTCCATTAGTGTACCTATTCATCGAGTTTGAACAGTTCTGTAAAGAATGTACTTCCAGAATGCAACCAAACATGACCTTGTTTATGGAAAAGTGGTTATTTCTGTATTTCAATGCTGCAACTTGCAGAAAATTGTCCACGTGTTCCTAATCATTCTAGTTTGAACAGTTATGTTTAAAACATTGTATCCAGATTGCATCAAACATGATTTTAGACCTTGTTTATGGAAAAGTGGTTATTTCTGTATTTCAATGCTGCAACCTGCAGAAAATTGTCCACAGTGTTCCTATTCATCGAGTTTGAACAGTTCTGTAAACAATGTACTTCCAGAGTGCAACCAAACATGATTTAGACCTTGTTTATGGAAAAGTGGTTATTTCTGTATTTCAATGCTGCAACCAAACATGATTTAGACCTTGTTTATGGAAAAGTGGTTATTTCTGTATTTCAATGCTGCAACTTGCAGAAAATTGTCCACAGTGTTCCTATTCATTCGAGTTTGAACAGTTATGTTTAAAACATTGTATCCAGAGTGCATCAAACATGATTTAGACCTTGTTTATGGAAAAGTGGTTATTTCTGTATTTCAATGCTGCAACTTGCAGAAAATTGTCCACAGTATTCCTATTCATCGAGTTTGAACAGTTCTGTAAACAATGTACTTCCAGAGTGCAACCAAACATGATTTAGACCTTGTTTATGGAAAAGTGGTTATTTCTGTATTTCAATGCTGCAACTTGCTGAAAAATGTCCATTAGTGTTCCTATTCATCGAGTTTGAACAGTTCTGTAAAGAATGTACTTCCAGAGTGCAACCAAACATGATTTAGACCTTGTTTATGGAAAAGTGGTTATTTCTGTATTTCAATGCTGCAACTTGCAGAAAATTGTCCACAGTGTTCCTATTCATCGAGTTTGAACAGTTATGTTTAAAACATTGTATCCAGAGTGCATCAAACATGATTTTAGACCTTGTTTATGGAAAAGTGGTTATTTCTGTATTTCAATGCTGCAACCTGCAGAAAATTGTCCACAGTGTTCCTATTCATCGAGTTTGAACAGTTCTGTAAACAATGTACTTCCAGAGTGCAACCAAACATGATTTAGACCTTGTTTATGGAAAAGTGGTTATTTCTGTATTTCAATGCTGCAACCAAACATGATTTAGACCTTGTTTATGGAAAAGTGGTTATTTCTGTATTTCAATGCTGCAACTTGCAGAAAATTGTCCACAGTGTTCCTATTTTTCGAGTTTGAACAGTTATGTTTAAAACATTGTATCCAGAGTGCATCAAACGTGATTTTAGACCTTGTTTATGGAAAAGTGGTTATTTCTGTATTTCAATGCTGCAACTTGCAGAAAATTGTCCACAGTATTCCTATTCATCGAGTTTGAACAGTTCTGTAAACAATGTACTTCCAGAGTGCAACCAAACATGATTTAGACCTTGTTTATGGAAAAGTGGTTATTTCTGTATTTCAATGCTGCAACTTGCAGAAAATTGTCCATTAGTGTTCCTATTCATCGAGTTTGAACAGTTCTGTAAAGAATGTACTTCCAGAGTGCAACCAAACATGATTTAGACCTTGTTTATGGAAAAGTGGTTATTTCTGTATTTCAATGCTGCAACTTGCAGAAAATTGTCCACAGTGTTCCTATTCATCGAGTTTGAACAGTTATGTTAAAACATTGTATCCAGAGTGCAATCAAACATGATTTAGACCTTGTTTATGGAAAAGTGGTTATTTCTGTATTTCAATGCTGCAACTTGCAGAAAATTGTCCACAGTGTTCCTATTCATCGAGTTTGAACAGTTCTGTAAACAATGTACTTCCAGAGTGCAACCAAACATGATTTAGACCTTGTTTATGGAAAAGTGGTTATTTCTGTATTTCAATGCTGCAACTTGCAGAAAATTGTCCACAGTGTTCCTATTCATCGAGTTTGAACAGTTCTGTTAAAAAATGTACTTCCAGAGTGCAACCAAACATGATTTAGACCTTGTTTATGGAAAAGTGGTTATTTCTGTATTTCAATGCTGCAACTTGCTAGAAAATTTCCATTAGTGTTCCTATTCATCGAGTTTGAACAGTTCTGTAAAGAATGTACTTCCAGAGTGCAACCAAACATGATTTAGACCTTGTTTATGGAAAAGTGGTTATTTCTGTATTTCAATGCTGCAACTTGCAGAAAATTGTCCACAGTGTTCCTATTCATCGAGTTTGAACAGTTATGTTTAAAACATTGTATCCAGAGAGCAACCAAACATGATTTAGACCTTGTTTATGGAAAAGTGGTTATTTCTGTATTTCAATGCTGCAACTTGCAGAAAATTGTCCAAGTGTTCCTATTCATCGAGTTTGAACAGTTCTGTAAAAATGTACTTCCAGAGTGCAACCAAACATGATTTAGACCTTGTTTATGGAAAAGTGGTTATTTCTGTATTTCAATGCTGCAACTTGCTGAAAATGTCCATTAGTGTTCCTATTCATCGAGTTTGAACAGTTCTGTAAAGAATGTACTTCCAGAGTGCAACCAAACATGATTTAGACCTTGTTTATGGAAAAGTGGTTCTTTCTGTATTTCAATGCTGCAACTTGCTGAAAAATGTCCACAGTATTCCTATTCATCGAGTTTGAACAGTTCTGTAAAGAATGTACTTCCAGAGTGCAACCAAACATGATTTAGACCTTGTTTATGGAAAAGTGGTTATTTCTGTATTTCAATGCTGCAACTTGCAGAAAATTGTCCACAGTGTTCCTATTCATCGAGTTTGAACAGTTCTGTAAAAATGTACTTCCAGAGTGCAACCAAACATGATTTAGACCTTGTTTATGGAAAAGTGTTATTTCTGTATTTCAATGCTGCAACTTGCAGAAAATTGTCCACAGTGTTCCTATTCATCGAGTTTGAACAGTTATGTTAAAACATTGTATCCAGAGTGCAATCAAACATGATTTTAGACCTTGTTTATGGAAAAGTGGTTATTTCTGTATTTCAATGCTGCAACTTGCAGAAAATTGTCCACTAGTGTTCCTATTCATCGAGTTTGAACAGTTATGTTTAAAACATTGTATCCAGAGTGCATCAAACATGATTTAGACCTTGTTTATGGAAAAGTGGTTATTTCTGTATTTCAATGCTGCAACTTGCAGAAAATTGTCCAAAGTGTTCCTATTCATCGAGTTTGAACAGTTCTGTAAACAATGTACTTCCAGAGTGCAACCAAACATGATTTAGACCTTGTTTATGGAAAAGTGGTTATTTCTGTATTTCAATGCTGCAACTTGCAGAAAAATTGTCCACAGTATTCCTATTCATCGAGTTTGAACAGTTCTGTAAAGAATGTACTTCCAGAGTGCAACCAAACATGATTTAGACCTTGTTTATGGAAAAGTGGTTATTTCTGTATTTCAATGCTGCAACTTGCAGAAAATTGTCCACAGTATTCCTATTCATCGAGTTTGAACAGTTCTGTAAACAATGTACTTCCAGAGTGCAACCAAACATGATTTAGACCTTGTTTATGGAAAAGTGTTCTTTTCTGTATTTCAATGCTGCAACTTGCAGAAAATTGTCCACAGTGTTCCTATTCATCGAGTTTGAACAGTTATGTTTAAAACATTGTATCCAGAGTGCATCAAACATGATTTAGACCTTGTTTATGGAAAAGTGGTTATTTCTGTATTTCAATGCTGCAACTTGCTGAAAAATGTCCATTAGTGTTCCTATTCATCGAGTTTGAACAGTTCTGTAAAGAATGTACTTCCAGAGTGCAACCAAACATGATTTAGCACCTTGTTTATGGAAAAGTGGTTATTTCTGTATTTCAATGCTGCAACTTGCAGAAAATTGTCCACAGTGTTCCTATTCATTCTAGTTTGAACAGTTATGTTTAAAACATTGTATCCAGAGGGCATCAAACATGATTTTAGACCTTGTTTATGGAAAAGTGGTTATTTCTGTATTTCAATGCTGCAACTTGCAGAAAATTGTCCACAGTGTTCCTATTCATCGAGTTTGAACAGTTATGTTTAAAACATTGTATCCAGAGTAGCACCAAACATGATTTAGACCTTGTTTATGGAAAAGTGGTTATTTCTGTATTTCAATGCTGCAACTTGCATGAAAATTGTCCAATAGTGTTCCTATTCATCGAGTTTGAACAGTTCTGTAAAGAATGTACTTCCAGAGTGCAACCAAACATGATTTAGACCTTGTTTATGGAAAAGTGGTTATTTCTGTATTTCAATGCTGCAACTTGCAGAAAATTGTCCACAGTATTCCTATTCATCGAGTTTGAACAGTTCTGTAAAGAATGTACTTCCAGAGTGCAACCAAACATGATTTAGACCTTGTTTATGGAAAAGTGGTTATTTCTGTATTTCAACGCTGCAACTTGCAGAAAATTGTCCACAGTGTTCCTATTCATCGAGTTTGAACAGTTCTGTTAAAACATTGTACTCCAGAGTGCAACCAAACATGATTTAGACCTTGTTTATGGAAAAGTGGTTATTTCTGTATTTCAATGCTGCAACTTGCAGAAAATTGTCCAAAGTGTTCCTATTCATCGAGTTTGAACAGTTCTGTAAAAAATGTACTTCCAGAGTGCAACCAAACATGATTTAGACCTTGTTTATGGAAAAGTGGTTCTTTCTGTATTTCAATGCTGCAACTTGCAGAAAATTGTCCACAGTATTCCTATTCATCGAGTTTGAACAGTTCTGTAAACAATGTACTTCCAGAGTGCAACCAAACATGATTTAGACCTTGTTTATGGAAAAGTGGTTATTTCTGTATTTCAATGCTGCAACTTGCTGAAAATTTCCATTAGTGTTCCTATTCATCGAGTTTGAACAGTTCTGTAAACAATGTACTTCCAGAGTGCAACCAAACATGATTTAGACCTTGTTTATGGAAAAGTGGTTATTTTCTGTATTTCAATGCTGCAACTTGCAGAAAATTGTCCACAGTGTTCCTATTCATCGAGTTTGAACAGTTATGTTTAAAACATTGTACTCCAGAGTGCAACCAAACATGATTTTAGACCTTGTTTATGGAAAAGTGGTTATTTCTGTATTTCAATGCTGCAACTTGCAGAAAATTGTCCACAGTATTCCTATTCATCGAGTTTGAACAGTTCTGTAAACAATGTACTTCCAGAGTGCAACCAAACATGATTTAGACCTTGTTTATGGAAAAGTGGTTATTTCTGTATTTCAATGCTGCAACTTGCAGAAAATTGTCCACAGTGTTCCTATTCATCGAGTTTGAACAGTTATGTTTAAAACATTGTATCCAGAGTGCATCAAACATGATTTTAGACCTTGTTTATGGAAAAGTGGTTATTTCTGTATTTCAATGCTGCAACTTGCTGAAAAATTGTCCATTAGTGTTCCTATTCATCGAGTTTGAACAGTTCTGTAAAGAATGTATTTCCAGATGTGCAACCAAACATGATTTACACCTTGTTTATGGAAAAGTGGTTATTTCTGTATTTCAATGCTGCAACTTGCAGAAAATTGTCCACAGTGTTCCTATTCATCGAGTTTGAACAGTTATGTTAAAACATTGTACTTCCAGAGTGCAACCAAACATGATTTAGACCTTGTTTATGGAAAAGTGGTTATTTCTGTATTTCAATGCTGCAACTTGCAGAAAATTGTCCACAGTGTTCCTATTCATCGAGTTTGAACAGTTATGTTTAAAACATTGTATCCAGAGTAGCAACCAAACATGATTTAGACCTTGTTTATGGAAAAGTGGTTATTTCTGTATTTCAATGCTGCAACTTGCAGAAAATTGTCCACAGTGTTCCTATTCATCGAGTTTGAACAGTTCTGTTAAAAATGTACTCCAGAGTGCAACCAAACATGATTTAGACCTTGTTTATGGAAAAGTGGTTATTTCTGTATTTCAATGCTGCAACTTGCAGAAAATTGTCCACAGTGTTCCTATTCATCGAGTTTGAACAGTTCTGTAAAAATGTACTTCCAGAGTGCAACCAAACATGATTTAGACCTTGTTTATGGAAAAGTGGTTATTTCTGTATTTCAATGCTGCAACTTGCAGAAAATTGTCCACAGTGTTCCTATTCATCGAGTTTGAACAGTTCTGTAAAACATGTACTTCCAGAGTGCAACCAAACATGATTTAGACCTTGTTTATGGAAAAGTGGTTATTTCTGTATTTCAATGCTGCAACTTGCAGAAAATTGTCCACAGTGTTCCTATTCATCGAGTTTGAACAGTTCTGTAAAACATGTACTTCCAGAGTAGCAACCAAACATGATTTAGACCTTGTTTATGGAAAAGTGGTTATTTCTGTATTTCAATGCTGCAACTTGCAGAAAATTGTCCACAGTATTCCTATTCATCGAGTTTGAACAGTTCTGTAAACAATGTACTTCCAGAGTGCAACCAAACATGATTTAGACCTTGTTTATGGAAAAGTGGTTATTTCTGTATTTCAATGCTGCAACTTGCAGAAAATTGTCCACAGTGTTCCTATTCATCGAGTTTGAACAGTTCTGTAAACAATGTACTTCCAGAGTGCAACCAAACATGATTTAGACCTTGTTTATGGAAAAGTGGTTATTTCTGTATTTCAATGCTGCAACTTGCAGAAAATTGTCCACAGTGTTCCTATTCATCGAGTTTGAACAGTTATGTTTAAAACATTGTATCCAGAGTGCAATCAAACATGATTTTAGACCTTGTTTATGGAAAAGTGGTTATTTCTGTATTTCAATGCTGCAACTTGCAGAAAATTGTCCACAGTATTCCTATTCATCGAGTTTGAACAGTTCTGTAAACAATGTACTTCCAGAGTGCAACCAAACATGATTTAGACCTTGTTTATGGAAAAGTGGTTATTTCTGTATTTCAATGCTGCAACTTGCAGAAAATTGTCCACAGTGTTCCTATTCATCGAGTTTGAACAGTTATGTTTAAAACATTGTATCCAGAGTGCAACCAAACATGATTTAGACCTTGTTTATGGAAAAGTGGTTATTTCTGTATTTCAATGCTGCAACTTGCAGAAAATTGTCCACAGTAGTTCCTATTCATCGAGTTTGAACAGTTCTGTAAACAATGTACTTCCAGAGTAGCAACCAAACATGATTTAGACCTTGTTTATGGAAAAGTGGTTATTTCTGTATTTCAATGCTGCAACTTGCAGAAAATTGTCCACAGTGTTCCTATTCATCGAGTTTGAACAGTTCTGTAAAACATGTACTCCAGAGTGCAACCAAACATGATTTAGACCTTGTTTATGGAAAAGTGGTTATTTCTGTATTTCAATGCTGCAACTTGCAGAAAATTGTCCACAGTGTTCCTATTCATCGAGTTTGAACAGTTATGTTAAAACATTGTATCCAGAGTGCAATCAAACATGATTTAGACCTTGTTTATGGAAAAGTGGTTATTTCTGTATTTCAATGCTGCAACTTGCAGAAAATTGTCCACAGTAGTTCCTATTCATCGAGTTTGAACAGTTCTGTAAAAATGTACTTCCAGAGTGCAACCAAACATGATTTAGACCTTGTTATGGAAAAGTGGTTATTTCTGTATTTCAATGCTGCAACTTGCAGAAAATTGTCCACAGTGTTCCTATTCATCGAGTTTGAACAGTTCTGTTTAAAACATTGTATCCAGAGTGCATCCAAACATGATTTAGACCTTGTTTATGGAAAAGTGGTTATTTCTGTATTTCAATGCTGCAACTTGCTGAAAATTGTCCACTAGTGTTCCTATTCATCGAGTTTGAACAGTTCTGTAAAGAATGTACTTCCAGAGTGCAACCAAACATGATTTAGACCTTGTTTATGGAAAAGTGGTTATTTCTGTATTTCAATGCTGCAACTTGCAGAAAATTGTCCACTAGTGTTCCTATTCATCGAGTTTGAACAGTTCTGTAAAGAATGTACTTCCAGAGTGCAACCAAACATGATTTAGACCTTGTTTATGGAAAAGTGGTTATTTCTGTATTTCAATGCTGCAACTTGCAGAAAATTGTCCACTAGTGTTCCTATTCATCGAGTTTGAACAGTTATGTTAAAACATTGTACTTCCAGAGTGCAACCAAACATGATTTAGACCTTGTTTATGGAAAAGTGGTTATTTCTGTATTTCAATGCTGCAACTTGCAGAAAATTGTCCACAGTGTTCCTATTCATCGAGTTTGAACAGTTCTGTTAAACAATGTACTTCCAGAGTAGCAACCAAACATGATTTAGACCTTGTTTATGGAAAAGTGGTTATTTCTGTATTTCAATGCTGCAACTTGCAGAAAATTGTCCACAGTGTTCCTATTCATCGAGTTTGAACAGTTATGTTAAAACATTGTATTCCAGAGTGCAACCAAACATGATTTAGACCTTGTTTATGGAAAAGTGGTTATTTCTGTATTTCAATGCTGCAACTTGCAGAAAATTGTCCACAGTGTTCCTATTCATCGAGTTTGAACAGTTCTGTAAACAATGTACTTCCAGAGTAGCAACCAAACATGATTTAGACCTTGTTTATGGAAAAGTGGTTATTTCTGTATTTCAATGCTGCAACTTGCAGAAAATTGTCCACAGTGTTCCTATTCATCGAGTTTGAACAGTTCTGTAAAAATGTACTTCCAGAGTGCAACCAAACATGATTTAGACCTTGTTTATGGAAAAGTGGTTATTTCTGTATTTCAATGCTGCAACTTGCAGAAAATTGTCCACAGTAGTTCCTATTCATCGAGTTTGAACAGTTCTGTAAACAATGTACTTCCAGAGTACAACCAAACATGATTTAGACCTTGTTTATGGAAAAGTGGTTATTTCTGTATTTCAATGCTGCAACTTGCAGAAAATTGTCCACAGTGTTCCTATTCATCGAGTTTGAACAGTTCTGTAAAGAATGTACTTCCAGAGTGCAACCAAACATGATTTAGACCTTGTTTATGGAAAAGTGGTTATTTCTGTATTTCAATGCTGCAACTTGCAGAAAATTGTCCACAGTGTTCCTATTCATCGAGTTTGAACAGTTCTGTAAAGAATGTACTTCCAGAGTGCAACCAAACATGATTTAGACCTTGTTTATGGAAAAGTGGTTATTTCTGTATTTCAATGCTGCAACTTGCAGAAAATTGTCCACAGTGTTCCTATTCATCGAGTTTGAACAGTTCTGTTAAAACATGTACTTCCAGAGTGCAACCAAACATGATTTAGACCTTGTTTATGGAAAAGTGGTTATTTCTGTATTTCAATGCTGCAACTTGCAGAAAATTGTCCACAGTGTTCCTATTCATCGAGTTTGAACAGTTCTGTAAACAATGTACTTCCAGAGTGCAACCAAACATGATTTAGACCTTGTTTATGGAAAAGTGGTTATTTCTGTATTTCAATGCTGCAACTTGCAGAAAATTGTCCACAGTGTTCCTATTCATCGAGTTTGAACAGTTCTGTAAAAATGTACTTCCAGAGTGCAACCAAACATGATTTAGACCTTGTTTATGGAAAAGTGGTTATTTCTGTATTTCAATGCTGCAACTTGCAGAAAATTGTCCACTAGTGTTCCTATTCATCGAGTTTGAACAGTTCTGTAAAGAATGTACTTCCAGAGTGCAACCAAACATGATTTAGACCTTGTTTATGGAAAAGTGGTTATTTCTGTATTTCAATGCTGCAACTTGCAGAAAATTGTCCACAGTGTTCCTATTCATCGAGTTTGAACAGTTATGTTTAAAACATTGTATCCAGAGTAGCAACCAAACATGATTTAGACCTTGTTTATGGAAAAGTGGTTATTTCTGTATTTCAATGCTGCAACTTGCAGAAAATTGTCCACAGTGTTCCTATTCATCGAGTTTGAACAGTTCTGTAAAACATGTACTTCCAGAGTGCAACCAAACATGATTTAGACCTTGTTTATGGAAAAGTGGTTATTTCTGTATTTCAATGCTGCAACTTGCAGAAAATTGTCCACAGTGTTCCTATTCATCGAGTTTGAACAGTTCTGTTAAAACATGTACTTCCAGAGTGCAACCAAACATGATTTAGACCTTGTTTATGGAAAAGTGGTTATTTCTGTATTTCAATGCTGCAACTTGCAGAAAATTGTCCACAGTGTTCCTATTCATCGAGTTTGAACAGTTCTGTAAAAATGTACTTCCAGAGTGCAACCAAACATGATTTAGACCTTGTTTATGGAAAAGTGGTTATTTCTGTATTTCAATGCTGCAACTTGCAGAAAATTGTCCACAGTGTTCCTATTCATCGAGTTTGAACAGTTCTGTAAAACAATGTACTTCCAGAGTGCAACCAAACATGATTTAGACCTTGTTTATGGAAAAGTGGTTATTTCTGTATTTCAATGCTGCAACTTGCTAGAAAATTGTCCACAGTGTTCCTATTCATCGAGTTTGAACAGTTCTGTAAAGAATGTACTTCCAGAGTGCAACCAAACATGATTTAGACCTTGTTTATGGAAAAGTGGTTATTTCTGTATTTCAATGCTGCAACTTGCAGAAAATTGTCCACAGTGTTCCTATTCATCGAGTTTGAACAGTTCTGTAAAGAATGTACTTCCAGAGTGCAACCAAACATGATTTAGACCTTGTTTATGGAAAAGTGGTTATTTCTGTATTTCAATGCTGCAACTTGCAGAAAATTGTCCACAGTGTTCCTATTCATCGAGTTTGAACAGTTCTGTAAAAAATGTACTTCCAGAGTGCAACCAAACATGATTTAGACCTTGTTTATGGAAAAGTGGTTATTTCTGTATTTCAATGCTGCAACTTGCAGAAAATTGTCCACAGTGTTCCTATTCATCGAGTTTGAACAGTTCTGTTAAAACATTGTACTCCAGAGTGCAACCAAACATGATTTAGACCTTGTTTATGGAAAAGTGGTTATTTCTGTATTTCAATGCTGCAACTTGCAGAAAATTGTCCACAGTAGTTCCTATTCATCGAGTTTGAACAGTTCTGTAAACAATGTACTTCCAGAGTGCAACCAAACATGATTTAGACCTTGTTTATGGAAAAGTGGTTATTTCTGTATTTCAATGCTGCAACTTGCAGAAAATTGTCCACAGTGTTCCTATTCATCGAGTTTGAACAGTTCTGTTAAACAATTGTACTTCCAGAGTGCAACCAAACATGATTTAGACCTTGTTTATGGAAAAGTGGTTATTTCTGTATTTCAATGCTGCAACTTGCAGAAAATTGTCCACAGTGTTCCTATTCATCGAGTTTGAACAGTTCTGTAAACAATGTACTTCCAGAGTGCAACCAAACATGATTTAGACCTTGTTTATGGAAAAGTGGTTATTTCTGTATTTCAATGCTGCAACTTGCAGAAAATTGTCCACAGTGTTCCTATTCATCGAGTTTGAACAGTTCTGTAAAGAATGTACTTCCAGAGTGCAACCAAACATGATTTAGACCTTGTTTATGGAAAAGTGGTTATTTCTGTATTTCAATGCTGCAACTTGCAGAAAATTGTCCACAGTGTTCCTATTCATCGAGTTTGAACAGTTATGTTAAACATTGTATCCAGAGTGCATCAAACATGATTTAGACCTTGTTTATGGAAAAGTGGTTATTTCTGTATTTCAATGCTGCAACTTGCAGAAAATTGTCCACAGTGTTCCTATTCATCGAGTTTGAACAGTTATGTTTAAAACATTGTATCCAGAGAGCAACCAAACATGATTTAGACCTTGTTTATGGAAAAGTGGTTATTTCTGTATTTCAATGCTGCAACTTGCAGAAAATTGTCCACTAGTGTTCCTATTCATCGAGTTTGAACAGTTCTGTAAAGAATGTACTTCCAGAGTGCAACCAAACATGATTTAGACCTTGTTTATGGAAAAGTGGTTATTTCTGTATTTCAATGCTGCAACTTGCAGAAAATTGTCCACAGTATTCCTATTCATCGAGTTTGAACAGTTCTGTAAAGAATGTACTTCCAGAGTGCAACCAAACATGATTTAGACCTTGTTTATGGAAAAGTGGTTATTTCTGTATTTCAATGCTGCAACTTGCAGAAAATTGTCCACAGTGTTCCTATTCATCGAGTTTGAACAGTTCTGTTAAACAATTGTATCCAGAGTGCAACCAAACATGATTTTAGACCTTGTTTATGGAAAAGTGGTTATTTCTGTATTTCAATGCTGCAACTTGCAGAAAATTGTCCACAGTGTTCCTATTCATCGAGTTTGAACAGTTCTGTAAAAATGTACTTCCAGAGTGCAACCAAACATGATTTAGACCTTGTTTATGGAAAAGTGGTTATTTCTGTATTTCAATGCTGCAACTTGCAGAAAATTGTCCACAGTGTTCCTATTCATCGAGTTTGAACAGTTCTGTAAACAATGTACTTCCAGAGTGCAACCAAACATGATTTAGACCTTGTTTATGGAAAAGTGGTTATTTCTGTATTTCAATGCTGCAACTTGCAGAAAATTGTCCACAGTGTTCCTATTCATCGAGTTTGAACAGTTCTGTAAACAATGTACTTCCAGAGTGCAACCAAACATGATTTAGACCTTGTTTATGGAAAAGTGGTTATTTCTGTATTTCAATGCTGCAACTTGCTAGAAAATTGTCCATCAGTGTTCCTATTCATCGAGTTTGAACAGTTCTGTAAAGAATGTACTTCCAGAGTGCAACCAAACATGATTTAGACCTTGTTTATGGAAAAGTGGTTATTTCTGTATTTCAATGCTGCAACTTGCAGAAAATTGTCCACAGTGTTCCTATTCATCGAGTTTGAACAGTTATGTTAAAACATTGTATCCAGAGTGCAACCAAACATGATTTAGACCTTGTTTATGGAAAAGTGGTTATTTCTGTATTTCAATGCTGCAACTTGCAGAAAATTGTCCACAGTGTTCCTATTCATCGAGTTTGAACAGTTCTGTTAAAACATGTACTTCCAGAGTAGCAACCAAACATGATTTAGACCTTGTTTATGGAAAAGTGGTTATTTCTGTATTTCAATGCTGCAACTTGCAGAAAATTGTCCACAGTGTTCCTATTCATCGAGTTTGAACAGTTCTGTAAAGAATGTACTTCCAGAGTGCAACCAAACATGATTTAGACCTTGTTTATGGAAAAGTGGTTATTTCTGTATTTCAATGCTGCAACTTGCATGAAAATGTCCACTAGTGTTCCTATTCATCGAGTTTGAACAGTTCTGTAAAGAATGTACTTCCAGAGTGCAACCAAACATGATTTAGACCTTGTTTATGGAAAAGTGGTTATTTCTGTATTTCAATGCTGCAACTTGCAGAAAATTGTCCACAGTGTTCCTATTCATCGAGTTTGAACAGTTCTGTTTAAAACATTGTATCCAGAGTGCAACCAAACATGATTTAGACCTTGTTTATGGAAAAGTGGTTATTTCTGTATTTCAATGCTGCAACTTGCAGAAATTGTCCACAGTGTTCCTATTCATCGAGTTTGAACAGTTATGTTTAAAACATTGTATCCAGAGTAGCACCAAACATGATTTAGACCTTGTTTATGGAAAAGTGGTTATTTCTGTATTTCAATGCTGCAACTTGCAGAAAATTGTCCACAGTATTCCTATTCATCGAGTTTGAACAGTTCTGTAAAGAATGTACTTCCAGAGTGCAACCAAACATGATTTAGACCTTGTTTATGGAAAAGTGGTTATTTCTGTATTTCAATGCTGCAACTTGCAGAAAATTGTCCACAGTGTTCCTATTCATCGAGTTTGAACAGTTCTGTAAACAATGTACTTCCAGAGTGCAACCAAACATGATTTAGACCTTGTTTATGGAAAAGTGGTTATTTCTGTATTTCAATGCTGCAACTTGCAGAAAATTGTCCACAGTGTTCCTATTCATCGAGTTTGAACAGTTATGTTTAAACATTGTATCCAGAGTGCAACCAAACATGATTTAGACCTTGTTTATGGAAAAGTGGTTATTTCTGTATTTCAATGCTGCAACTTGCAGAAAATTGTCCACAGTGTTCCTATTCATCGAGTTTGAACAGTTCTGTAAACAATGTACTTCCAGAGTGCAACCAAACATGATTTAGACCTTGTTTATGGAAAAGTGGTTATTTCTGTATTTCAATGCTGCAACTTGCAGAAAATTGTCCACAGTGTCCTATTCATCGAGTTTGAACAGTTCTGTTAAAACATTGTACTCCAGAGTGCAATCAAACATGATTTTAGACCTTGTTTATGGAAAAGTGGTTATTTCTGTATTTCAATGCTGCAACTTGCTGAAAATGTCCACAGTGTTCCTATTCATCGAGTTTGAACAGTTATGTTAAAACATTGTATCCAGAGTGCAACCAAACATGATTTAGACCTTGTTTATGGAAAAGTGGTTATTTCTGTATTTCAATGCTGCAACTTGCAGAAAATTGTCCACAGTGTTCCTATTCATCGAGTTTGAACAGTTATGTTAAAAATTGTACTCCAGAGTGCAACCAAACATGATTTAGACCTTGTTTATGGAAAAGTGGTTATTTCTGTATTTCAATGCTGCAACTTGCAGAAAATTGTCCACAGTGTTCCCTATTCATCGAGTTTGAACAGTTATGTTTAAAACATTGTATCCAGAGTGCATCAAACATGATTTAGACCTTGTTTATGGAAAAGTGGTTATTTCTGTATTTCAATGCTGCAACTTGCTAGAAAAATGTCCATAGTGTTCCTATTCATCGAGTTTGAACAGTTCTGTAAAGAATGTACTTCCAGAGTGCAACCAAACATGATTTAGACCTTGTTATGGAAAAGTGGTTATTTCTGTATTTCAATGCTGCAACTTGCTAGAAAATGTCCATTAGGTTCCTATTCATCGAGTTTGAACAGTTCTGTAAGAATGTACTTCCAGAGTGCAACCAAACATGATTAAGACCTTGTTTATGGAAAAGTGGTTATTTCTGTATTTCAATGCTGCAACTTGCAGAAAATTGTCACAGTGTCCTAATATCAGTGAGTTTGAACAGTTATGTTTAAAACATGTATCCAGAGTAGCATCCAAACATGATTTTAGACCTTGTTTATGGAAAAGTGGTTATTTCTGTATTTCAATGCTGCAACTTGCTGAAAAATGGTCCACAGTGTTCCTAATCATCGAGTTTGAACAGTTATGTTTAAAACATTGTATCCAGAGTGCAACCAACATGATTTAGACCTTGTTTATGGAAAGTGGTTATTTCTGTATTTCAATGCTGCAACTTGCAGAAAATTGTCCACAGTATTCCTATTCATCGAGTTTGAACAGTTCTGTAAACAATGTACTTCCAGAGTGCAACCAAACATGATTTAGACCTTGTTTATGGAAAAGTGGTTATTTCTGTATTTCAATGCTGCAACTTGCTGAAAAATTTCCATTAGTGTTCCTATTCATCGAGTTTGAACAGTTCTGTAAACAATGTACTTCCAGAGTGCAACCAAACATGATTTAGACCTTGTTTATGGAAAAGTGGTTCTTTTCTGTATTTCAATGCTGCAACTTGCAGAAAATTGTCCACAGTGTTCCTATTACATCGAGTTTGAACAGTTATGTTTAAAACATTGTACTCCAGAGTGCATCAAACATGATTTAGACCTTGTTTATGGAAAAGTGGTTATTTCTGTATTTCAATGCTGCAACTTGCAGAAAATTGTCCATAGTGTTCCTATTCATCGAGTTTGAACAGTTCTGTAAACAATTGTACTTCCAGAGTGCAACCAAACATGATTTAGACCTTGTTTATGGAAAAGTGGTTATTTCTGTATTTCAATGCTGCAACTTGCAGAAAATTGTCCACAGTGTTCCTATTCATCGAGTTTGAACAGTTATGTTTAAAACATTGTATCCAGAGTAGCATCAAACATGATTTTAGACCTTGTTTATGGAAAAGTGGTTATTTCTGTATTTCAATGCTGCAACTTGCATGAAAATTGTCCATAGTGTTCCTATTCATCGAGTTTGAACAGTTCTGTAAAGAATGTATTCCAGAGTGCAACCAAACATGATTTAGACCTGTTTATGGAAAAGTGGTTATTTCTGTATTTCAATGCTGCAACTTGCAGAAAATTGTCCACAGTGTTCCTATTCATCGAGTTTGAACAGTTCGTTAAAAGAATGTACTCCAGAGATGCAACCAAACATGATTAGACCTTGTTTATGGAAAAGTGGTTATTCTGTATTTCAATGCTGCAACTTGCAGAAAATTGTCCACAGTGTTCCTATTCATCGAGTTTGAACAGTTATGTTTAAAACATTGTATCCAGAGTAGCACCAACATGATTTAGACCTTGTTTATGGAAAGGTGGTTATTTCTGTATGTCAATGCTGCAACTTGCTGAAAATTGCCATTAGTGTTCCTATTCATCGAGTTTGAACAGTTCTGTAAAGAATGTACTTCCAGAGTCCAACCAAACATGATTAGACCTGTTATTGGAAAAGTGGTTATTTCTGTATTTCAATGCTGCAACTTGCAGAAAATTGTCACAGTAGTTCCTATTCATCGAGTTTGAACAGTTCTGTAAACAATGTCAACTTCCAGAGTGCAACCAAACTGATTTAGACCTTGTTTATGGAAAAAGTGGTTATTTCTGTATTTCAATGCTGCAACTTGCAGAAAATTGTCCACAGTGTTCCTATTCATCGAGTTTGAACAGTTATGTTAAAACATTGTATCCAGAGGCATCCAAACATGATTTAGACCTTGTTTATGGAAAAGTGGTTATTTCTGTATTTCAATGCTGCAACTTGCAGAAAATTGTCCACAGTGTTCCTATTCATCGAGTTTGAACAGTTATGTTAAAACATTGTATCCAGAGTGCAATCCAAACATGATTTAGACCTTGTTTATGGAAAAGTGGTTATTTCTGTATTTCAATGCTGCAACTTGCAGAAAATTGTCCACAGTGTTCCTATTCATCGAGTTTGAACAGTTCTGTTAAAAATGTACTTCCAGAGTGCAACCAAACATGATTTAGACCTTGTTTATGGAAAAGTGGTTATTTCTGTATTTCAATGCTGCAACTTGCAGAAAATTGTCCACAGTGTTCCTATTCATCGAGTTTGAACAGTTCTGTAAAGAATGTACTTCCAGAGTGCAACCAAACATGATTTAGACCTTGTTTATGGAAAAGTGGTTATTTCTGTATTTCAATGCTGCAACTTGCAGAAATTGTCCACAGTGTTCCTATTCATCGAGTTTGAACAGTTATGTTTAAAACATTGTATCCAGAGTGCATCAAACATGATTTAGACCTTGTTTATGGAAAGTGGTTATTTCTGTATTTCAATGCTGCAACTTGCAGAAATTGTCCACAGTAGTTCCTATTCATCGAGTTTGAACAGTTCTGTAAAAATGTATTCCAGAGTGCAACCAAACATGATTTAGACCTTGTTTTATGGAAAAGTGGTTATTTCTGTATTTCAATGCTGCAACTTGCAGAAAATTGTCCACAGTGTTCCTATTCATCGAGTTTGAACAGTTCTGTTAAAAATTGTACTTCCAGAGTGCAACCAAACATGATTTAGACCTTGTTTATGGAAAAGTGGTTATTTCTGTATTTCCAATGCTGCAACTTGCAGAAAATTGTCCACAGTGTTCCTATTCATCGAGTTTGAACAGTTCTGTAAAGAATGTACTTCCAGAGTGCAATCCAAACATGATTTAGACCTTGTTTATGGAAAAGTGGTTATTTCTGTATTTCAATGCTGCAACTTGCTGAAAAATTGTCCATTAGTGTTCCTATTCATCGAGTTTGAACAGTTCTGTAAAGAATGTACTTCCAGAGTGCAACCAAACATGATTTAGACCTTGTTTATGGAAAAGTGGTTATTTCTGTATTTCACTGCTGCAACTTGCAGAAAATTGTCCACAGTGTTCCTATTCATTCGAGTTTGAAAAGTTATGTTAAAACATTGTATCCAGAGTGCACCAAACATGATTTTAGACCTTGTTTATGGAAAAGTGGTTATTTCTGTATTTCAATGCTGCAACTTGCAGAAAATTGTCCACAGTATTCCTATTCAATCGAGTTTGAACAGTTTCTGTAAACAATTGTACTTCCAGAGTACAACCAAACATGATTTAGACCTTGTTTATGGAAAATTGGTTATTTCTGTATTTCAATGCTGCAACTTGCAGAAAATTGTCCACAGTGTTCCTATTCATCGAGTTTGAACAGTTCTGTTAAACAATGTACTTCCCAGAGTAGCAACCAAACATGATTTAGACCTTGTTTATGGAAAAGTGGTTATTTCTGTATTTCAATGCTGCAACTTGCAGAAAATTGTCCACAGTATTCCTATTCATCGAGTTTGAACAGTTCTGTTAAACATTGTACTCCAGAGTGCATCAAACATGATTTTAGACCTTGTTTATGGAAAAGTGGTTATTTCTGTATTTCAATGCTGCAACTTGCAGAAAATTGTCCACAGTATTCCTATTCATCGAGTTTGAACAGTTCTGTAAACAATGTAATTCCAGAGTACAACCAAACATGATTTAGACCTTGTTTATGGAAAAGTGGTTATTTCTGTATTTCAATGCTGCAACTTGCAGAAAATTGTCCAAAGTGTTCCTATTCATCGAGTTTGAACAGTTCTGTTAAAAGAATGTACTTCCAGAGTGCAACCAAAAATGATTTAGACCTTCGTTTATGGAAAAGTGGTTATTTCTGTATTTCAATGCTGCAACTTGCTGAAAAATTTCCATTAGGTTCCTATTCATCGAGGTTTGAACAGTTCTGTAAAGAATGTACTTCCAGAGTGCAACCAAACATGATTAGACCTGTTTATGGAAAAAGTGGTTATTTCTGTATTTCAATGCTGCAACTTGCCGAAAATTGTCCATAGTGTTCCTATTCATCGAGTTTGAACAGTTATGGTAAGAACAGTAGCGTATCCAGAGGTGCCATCCAAACATGAATTTTAGACCTTGTTTATTGGAAAAGTGTGTTATTTTCTGTATTTCCAAATGCTGCAACTTGCCAGAAAATTGTCCACAGTGATTCCTATTCATCGAGATTTGAACAGTTCTGTAAAGCAATGTACTTCAAGAGTACCAACCAAACATGATTTAGACCTTGTTATGGAAAAAGTGGTTATTCTGTATTTCAATGCTGCAACTTGCTGAAAATTCCACAGTTTCTATTCATCGAGTTTGAACAGTTCTGTTAAAATGTACTTCAGAGTGCAACCAAATGATTTAGACCTTGTTTATGGAAAAGTGGTTATTTCTGTATTTCAATGCTGCAACTGCAGAAAATTGTCCACAGTGTTCCTATTCATCCGAGTTTGAACAGTTATTGTAAACATTGTATCCAGAGTGCATCAAACATGATTTAGACCTTGTTTATGGAAAAGTGGTTATTTCTGTATTTCAATGCTGCAACTTGCAGAAAATGTTCCACAGTGTTCCTATTCATCGAGTTTGAACATTTCTGTAAAGATGTACTCCAGAGTGCAACAAACATGATTTAGACCTTGTTTATGGAAAGTGGTTATTTCTGTATTTCAATGCTGCAACTTGCAGAAATTGTCCATAGTGTTCCATATCATCGAGTTTGAACAGTTTTTAAAACATTGTATCCAGAGTGCACCAACATGATTTAGACCTTGTTTATGGAAAAGTGGT
>NW_022264211.1:0-33155 GCF_002021735.2 Oncorhynchus kisutch | reverse complement strand
CACTCCCTCCATTCTGGTCCCTCCCCAGTGAATGCCTGGCTGCTTCCCATCTTCCTCTGCTTTAAGGCAACAGCAGTGGAGAGTTGGGTCTGGGGATGGAGGGATGGGTGGGAGAGTTGGGTCTGGGAGGGAAGGAGAGTTGGGTCTGGGGAGGGAAGGAAAGGAGAGTTGGGTCTGGGGAGGGAAGGAAAGGAGAGTGGGTCTGGGGAGGGAAAGGAAAGGAGAGTTGGGTCTGGGAGAGGAAGGAAAGGAGAGTTGGGTCTGGGGAGGGAAGGAAAGGAAGGTGGGTCTGGGGAGGGAAGGAAAGGAGAGTGGGTCTGGGGAGGGAAGGAAGGAGAGTTGGGTCTGGGGAGGGAAGGAAAGGAGAGTTGGGTCTGGGGAGGGAAGGAAAGGAGAGTTGGTCTGGGAGGGAAGGAAAGGAGAGTGGTCTGGAAGGGAAGGAAAGGAGAGTTGGGTCTGGGAAGGGAAGGAAAGGAGAGTTGGGTCTGGGAAGGAAGGAAAGGAGAGTTGGGTCTGGGAAGGGAAGGAAAGGAGAGTTGGGTCTGGGAAGGGAAGGAAAGGAGAGTGGGTCTGGGAAGGGAAGGAAAGGAGAGTTGGGTGGGAAGGAAAGGAGAGTTGGGTCTGGGAAGGAAAGGAGAGTTGGGTCTGGAAGGAAAGGAGAGTTGGGTCTGGGAAGGAAGGAAAGGAGAGTTGGGTCTGGGAAGGGAAGGAAAGGAGAGTTGGGTCTGGGAAGGAAGGAAAGGAGAGTTGGGTCTGGGAAGGGAAGGAAAGGAGAGTTGGGTCTGGGAAGGGAAGGAAAGGAGAGTTGGGTCTGGGAAGGGAAGGAAAGGAGAGTTGGGTCTGGGAAGGGAAGGAAAGGAGAGTTGGGTCTGGGAAGGGAAGGAAAGGAGAGTTGGGTCTGGGAAGGGAAGGAAAGGAAAGAGAGTTGGAAAACGAGCTCACTGACAGCCAGTAAGGAAATATAGCTACTGCTGTCTCCTTCCCCGCCTCTCAGTACCGGGCATCACATCGTCCATCCTGTCTTTACCACTAGATGGGATCAGTGTCCCTTCCCGTCCGTCTCAGTACCTGCATCACCATCGTCATCCTGTCTTACCACTAGAATGGGATCAGTGTCCCCTTCCCCTCCGTCTCAGTACCTGCATCACCATCGTCATCCTGTCTTTACCACTAGAATGGGATCAGTGTCCCCTTCCCCTCCGTCTCAGTACCTGCATCACCATCGTCATCCTGTCTTTACCACTAGAATGGGATCAGTGTCCCTTCCCCTCAGTCTCAGTACCTGCATCACCATCGTCATCCTGTCTTTACCACTAGAATGGGATCAGTGTCCCCTTCCCCTCCGTCTCAGTACCTGCATCACCATCGTCATCCTGTCTTTACCACTAGAATGGGATCAGTGTCCCCTTCCCCTCCGTCTCAGTACCTGCATCACCATCGTCATCCTGTCTTTACCACTAGAATGGGATCAGTGTCCCTTCCCCTCAGTCTCAGTACCTGCATCACCATCGTCATCCTGTCTTTACCACTAGAATGGGATCAGTGTCCCCTTCCCCTCCGTCTCAGTACCTGCATCACCATCGTCATCCTGTCTTTACCACTAGAATGGGATCAGTGTCCCCTTCCCCTCCGTCTCAGTACCTGCATCACCATCGTCATCCTGTCTTTACCACTAGAATGGGATCAGTGTCCCTTCCCCTCAGTCTCAGTACCTGCATCACCATCGTCATCCTGTCTTTACCACTAGAATGGGATCAGTGTCCCCTTCCCCTCAGTCTCAGTACCTGCATCACCATCGTCATCCTGTCTTTACCACTAGAATGGGATCAGTGTCCCCTTCCCCTCCGTCTCAGTACCTGCATCACCATCGTCATCCTGTCTTTACCACTAGAATGGGATCAGTGTCCCTTCCCCTCAGTCTCAGTACCTGCATCACCATCGTCATCCTGTCTTTACCACTAGAATGGGATCAGTGTCCCCTTCCCCTTAATGTAGTTTATTTATTTCTGGGTCAGTTGTGAGCAGTGTCGGTCTGTTTTGTTTACCCTTGATTAATAAACCCTTTCTCCTTGTTCGTCTTCTCCCTCAGTTGTGACAGGAGCCACGGATGGAATCGGGAAAGCCTATGCGGAGGAGGTAAGACTGAATCCCGGGGTTTCAGACATTTCAGGCCCCTTCACGGGGGAACCGAAGTGAGTGACTCATCAGAGAGAGAGGTTTAACCAGGAGGTCAGAGTAGTGACACACACACACTCAAAGGTTTGCCTTTTGCGAGCAAGCGCTGAGGGATTTATGCTGCATAGCCAGGGCAGAATTTATTTAAGAAGTAGTCATTTTTTCAAGGGAGTTCCCATCAGTTGACAGTCATGATCAATGCCCTGCTTGATAACAGTGCTGTCCTTTTCATTGTTGATGATGGCTATTGTTGATTTAGGTCATGGATCTGGGTGCAGTGTGTGTGTGGTAGTGTTGAATGTTAGACCCTCTTTAACGGCCGGTCTTAAGATGGTCTTAGTGTCCATGCTGAGTGTTTGTTTCTGTCGGTCTCCACAGCTGGCTCGGAGGGGATTTTCCATTGTGCTAATCAGCCGCACCCAGGAGAAACTGGATGATGTGGCCAAGTCCATCGGTGAGTAGTTACACCAGGGGGTATGTTCATTAGGCATGGGGAAACCTTGGACTAGAGGAGAATGAGAATCTCCAGTTGTTTTGTGTGATGGGGCCCTCTGCTGTTCACTATGGTGTATTAACATCTGAGCCCCCACATCTTTACAGATGAGTCTACTACAATCTCACTCCCTAAAGCTCACCGTTCGTTGTTTCAGTACCTTTTTAATGTTACAGTAACTGCGTCTTCCCTCCTAGAGAGCAAATATGGAGTTGAGACCAAATCCATCGCTGTAGATTTCAGTGCGACGGACATATATCCCAAGATTGAAGCTGGACTGACCGGGCTAGAGATTGGCGTTCTGGGTAAGAGAGAGAGGCAGTCCACGACCGTGACGTTTTTTTTTTTTTTGTGTGAATCATTCAGATGGTGTGGTCCTCTTTTAAAACGCTGCTGCCCCCCTTTGGTTAGAAGTTGAAAATCAAGTGCAGAGAGGCATCACTTCTTCCATTCCCTTAAATGATGTTGTATCTAAAAGATCTGACTGTTCTACATGGCTTTTATCCCTAGTAAATAATGTGGGAATGTCCTACTCCTATCCGGAATTCTTCCTCAACGTTCCCAACCTGGATAGTGTGAGTCTGAATGGCCTTGTGATTGTTCCCGTCCCATCTATTGTGTACCAAGATGACTTATCTCACACATTCTGTTCTATGAAAACATTACGCCTCAGAGATGAACCCAGAACTAAATCGTTGTTTTATTCTGCCCTTGCAGTTCATCGACACAATGGTGAACATCAACATCACGTCTGTTTGCCAGGTCAGTAATCATTATGGGACTGGAAGCCCAGTAATACACTAATGAACATTTTGATTAATCAAGTCTTATTTGCCTTATCTGTCACGCACTACAATGAGCGCATGCACACACACACACACACACACACACACACACACACACACAGCCATATGAGGCAGACGATTGGTTCCCAGCCCAAAGCAACAGCATGCTTTCTGCTCTAAAACCCACAATCCCTCTCTTTATACAGATGACCCGTATGGTGCTACCTGGGATGGTAGAGAGGTAAGTGGAGGTGGTGACTGTATCTGGGGTTCTCAGGGAGGGACGGAGGTGGTGGGAGGGATCTGGGGTTCTCGGGAGGGACGGGTGGAGGGATCTGGGGTTCTCAGGGAGGGACGGAGGTGGTGGAGGGATCTGGGGTTCTCAGGGAGGGACGGAGGTGGTGGAGGGATCTGGGGTTCTCGGGAGGGACGGACAGAGGGATCTGGGGTTCTCGGGACGGACAGAGGGATCTGGGGTTCTCGGGACGGACAGAGGGATCTGGGGTTCTCGGGACGGACAGAGGGATCTGGGGTTCTCGGGAGGGACGGACAGAGGGATCTGGGGTTCTCGGGAGGGACGGACAGAGGGATCTGGGGTTCTCTGGGAGGGATCTGGGGTTCTCTGGGAGGGATCTGGGGTTCTCTGGGAGGGATCTGGGGTTCTCTGGGAGGGATCTGGGGTTCTCTGGGAGGGATCTGGGGTTCTCTGGGAGGGATCTGGGGTTCTCTGGGAGGGATCTGGGGTTCTCTGGGAGGGACGGAGGGATCTGGGGTTTCCAGGGAGGGAATGGTTGTCGGCTAGTAGAGCCGCTCTGGTCAGTAGAGATTCTCCTACTCACACTTCCCAAAGTGTAATGCTTATTCCCAAACTCTTATACTCACCATGCTCATGTACTGGTCTCTGACCGGAGGTCGGCCTGGTCTCTGAGCCCTAAACATTAGATTGCGTGTCACCTGTTTCAGGAAAAAGGGGGCAATCCTCAACATCTCTTCTGCCAGTGGGATGTACCCTTGTCCCCTCCTCACGGTCTACTCTGCCTCGAAGGCTTTTGTGGACTTCTTCTCCCGAGGGCTAGAGGCTGAGTACAAGAGCAAAGGGATCCTCATCCAGGTGAGACTGAAGACTGACCTGTTTTAACCAATCATTTGTATATCCACTAGATGACTGATAGTGGGCTCTGTGTTGAAGCCATTGTGCCGCCATCTTGGCTCTCCCCCAACATTGTAAAATATATGTTGGAAGGTATAGCAATGCATGTATTAATGTCTACATTTGTTTATGCCATGTTTATTCTATTAGAGACGGCTTAATGCATGTTTTTAAATTGAGAATTTCTTTGTTTATATAAACATTTTCCTTGTTGTATTGATGACTGTTACTGTCCCCATGACAACAGAAAATACTTAAATACATGTCATTTTGAAATGCTGTATAATTCCATCCATTCCTATGGAGGACTGTTCTACTGGGGACAGCCAATATGACCAACCGGTGACTTCAAAGCCTCTCAATGGCCAATACATAGCATCAGCAATCCAGGGTTTATATACATTTGTTTCACCCCCCCCCCCCCAGAAACCCCCACAATGTTATCCCTAACACGTCAGCCATACTGTCTCTCCCGGGGGACAAGCTTGGTCATATTTAGCTGTCGGAGTTTGTTTTCAAACCAGTGAGGGAACATCCATGTAAATTTGAGTAACAGTCGTTTCTCCTCCCCAGAGTGTCCTGCCATTCTTTGTGGCCACCAAGCTGAGTAAGATCCGGCGAGCCACACTGGACAAGCCCAACCCTGACCGCTATGTGGCCGCGGAGCTCAACACGGTGGGGCTGCAGAGCCAGACCAACGGCTACCTGCCTCACGCAGTCATGGTAGGGACGGGCTAACCATACGATAGAATACTTCACTGTCCATTTCCATGGACATTTTTAGGGTTCAGGATGACTGTTTTTATCACAAGGTTGAACAAGTAGATACTTGTCAGGTTACACCAGATTCTACCTCATCAGTTTATGACGATTCTTCCCTGACAGTTAGCCACAAATGATCATTGCTTGAAGCTCATGCTTTTGCAAATGCAGAACTATTCAAGTGGCAAGTATCTTGATGAAAGTTAATAGTAATGAATTTAGACTGTAAATACCCAACGAATTATGATATTAACAGGCATGGATTCCCAGACCAGATTAGTGATGTTTTGTTTCCTCAGGGCTGGCTGACCACTGTGCTGTGCCCTGCCAGGCTCCTGAACAGCTACATCATGGGGCTACACCTGGGGATGCGCTCACGCTACCTGAAGAAACAGAAACAGGGCTAGAGGTACGATCAGGGGAAAGGAGGGGCAGGTGTGGAGAGAAAGGGGACCAACACGAATCCACCTGCTCCGTTCTTCCATACCCCTCACAGACCAGGCACAGGGCTGGCAGACTGCTAGTGTGTTGAATTTAGTCTACAGTATTCTCTGGCTTGGCTAATCAGCTCGGAGGAACATCCTGGAGTTGAAGCATTGACCAGGCACTTAAACATAATGCACTAAGTTCAATTAAACTGTTGAATTTTTTCTTCTTGTGGACAGGTATTAGGAGCTGTGCTTGTGGAGCGACCACTTCAAAAAACAATACTAGTTGGACAGGTATTAGGAGCTGTGCTTGTGGAGCGACCACTTCAAAAAACAATACTAGTTGGACAGGTATTAGGAGCTGTGCTTGTGGAGCGACCACTTCAAAAAACAATATAATACTATAATACTAGTTGCAACTTTATTCCTTCCAAATGTTTTGTTGTTGGAGTCGTGTTGAACTCAGAAAAAAAACAAATATTGAAAGAAATGGATTTGAGTCAATCTGAAACGGCAAAGGGCAGGAAAATGGCTGTTCTCCCTGGATTGTATTTACAATGAAAAAGGTTGTTGTGTACAAATCATGTATTAATGAACCTACAAAAGGGAGACTAAAGAGACCTAGTTAACAGAACGGTTCCTGTTTGCATACTGGTTGGATTGATGTCCCGTTTTGAAGAAGGTTGTGTCTGCTAGCATGTCAGTATGGTAGGTAGTTAACACACTAGGGAATGGGTTGAGTTAACCCGGTCTTGTTTGGACTGACTGGTTGGTCTTCAATACAGAAGGGACACTACAAGCCATTCTCTGGTCATCAAGGCAGTGTCTCAACAACAACAACAAAAAGTAGATACAAGCTGTTAAACAGTTCAGGCCATTTTACTGTTGAACCAAATGCCTTGTCCAACTGTTTTGTTCTGGTTAATTTCTATCAAGCAGTCAGTGGTCCGTTAACAGATGTTTCTTAACATGCTTCACACGCTGTCTGTTTTTTCAACTCTAAGCATTTTGTTGTACATCTTAATGCCACTGTTATCTTACTCTATGAGCTCACCAAGGTGACACATTAATATTGTCTTCTGTTATTTGGTTAATGAAAGCTTGGCCTTTGATTTGCTTTTACATGCATTTAAGGTCTTTAACATTGTGGGAATTTGTAAGGTTTGGTCGAGAGCTTGTGTATATTCCCAGTCTGTCATGCTGGCCTCAATAAAACACTGTTCAACCATCTCTCTGGCATGTTCCCAGTCTGTCATGCTGGCCTCAATAAAACACTGTTCAACCATCTCTCTGGCATGTTCCTGGTCTGTCATGCTGGCCTCAATAAAACACTGTTCAACCGTCTCTCTGGCATGTTCCCAGTCTGTCATGCTGGCCTCAATAAAACACTGTTCAACCATCTCTCTGGCATGTTCCCAGTCTGTCATGCTGGCCTCAATAAAACACTGTTCAACCATCTCTCTGGCATGTTCCTGGTCTGTCATGCTGGCCTCAATAAAACACTGTTCAACCATCTCTCTGGCATGTTCCTGGTCTGTCATGCTGGCCTCAATAAAACACTGTTCAACCATCTCTCTGGCATGTTCCTGGTCTGTCATGCTGGCCTCAATAAAACACTGTTCAACCGTCTCTCTGGCATGTTCCCAGTCTGTCATGCTGGCCTCAATAAAACACTGTTCAACCATCTCTCTGGCATGTTCCCAGTCTGTCATGCTGGCCTCAATAAAACACTGTTCAACCATCTCTCTGGCATGTTCCTGGTCTGTCATGCTGGCCTCAATAAAACACTGTTCAACCATCTCTCTGGCATGTTCCTGGTCTGTCATGCTGGCCTCAATAAAACACTGTTCAACCATCTCTCTGGCATGTTCCCGGTCTGTCATGCTGGCCTCAATAAAACACTGTTCAACCATCTCTCTGGCATGTTCCTGGTCTGTCATGCTGGCCTCAATAAAACACTGTTCAACCGTCTCTCTGGCATGTTCCCGGTCTGTCATGCTGGCCTCAATAAAACACTGTTCAACCATCTCTCTGGCATGTTCCCAGTCTGTCATGCTGGCCTCAATAAAACACTGTTCAACCATCTCTCTGGCATGTTCCCGGTCTGTCATGCTGGCCTCAATAAAACACTGTTCAACCATCTCTCTGGCATGTTCCTGGTCTGTCATGCTGGCCTCAATAAAACACTGTTCAACCATCTCTCTGGCATGTTCCTGGTCTGTCATGCTGGCCTCAATAAAACACTGTTCAACCATCTCTCTGGCATGTTCCTGGTCTGTCATGCTGGCCTCAATAAAACACTGTTCAACCATCTCTCTGGCATGTTCCTGGTCTGTCATGCTGGCCTCAATAAAACACTGTTCAACCATCTCTCTGGCATGTTCCTGGTCTGTCATGCTGGCCTCAATAAAACACTGTTCAACCATCTCTCTGGCATGTTCCTGGTCTGTCATGCTGGCCTCAATAAAACACTGTTCAACCATCTCTCTGGCATGTTCCTGGTCTGTCATGCTGGCCTCAATAAAACACTGTTCAACCATCTCTCTGGCATGTTCCTGGTCTGTCATGCTGGCCTCAATAAAACACTGTTCAACCATCTCTCTGGCATGTTCCTGGTCTGTCATGCTGGCCTCAATAAAACACTGTTCAACCATCTCTCTGGCATGTTCCTGGTCTGTCATGCTGGCCTCAATAAAACACTGTTCAACCATCTCTCTGGCATGTTCCTGGTCTGTCATGCTGGCCTCAATAAAACACTGTTCAACCATCTCTCTGGCATGTTCCTGGTCTGTCATGCTCGCCTCAATAAAACATTGTTCAACCATCTCTCTGGCATGTTCCTGGTCTGTCATGCTCGCCTCAATAAAACACTGTTCAACCATCTCTCTGGCATGTTCCTGGTCTGTCATGCTGGCCTCAATAAAACACTGTTCAACCATCTCTCTGGCATGTTCCTGGTCTGTCATGCTCGCCTCAAAACACTGTTCAACCATCTCTCTGGCATGTTCCTGGTCTGTCATGCTCTCCTCAATAAAACACTGTTCAACCATCTCTCTGGCATGTTCCTGGTCTGTCATGCTCGCCTCAATAAAACACTGTTCAACCATCTCTCTGGCATGTTCCTGGTCTGTCATGCTCGCATCAAAACACTGTTCAACCCTGTATTCCCTCATGTGGTCTTAACATAAGAGATTGCTGATTTAATGCCCTACTTTTGTTCAATTTAAACGTGGTACTTTTTGAATAGCACTTCCCTTCTAGTCCCAACAGTCTTCACATGGATGTTAATTTGAGGTGATGAAAGTTCACTGTGGATATCATCTGATCTGAAACTTCCAGAAACTGGGCTTTCTTTATGGGCTGTAACTGAAGCTCCATACAGCAGAGACTGGGCTTTCCTTATGGGCTGTAACTGAAGCTCCATACAGCAGAGACTGGGCTTTCCTTATGGATGGTAACTGAAGCTCCAGACAGAGACTGGGCTTTCCTTATGGGCTGTAACTGAAGCACCATACAGAGACTGGGCTTTCCTTATGGATGGTAACTGAAGCTCCATACAGCAGAGACTGGGCCTTCCTTATGGATGGTAACTGAAGCTCCATACAGCAGAGACTGGGCTTTCCTTATGGATGGTAACTGAAGCTCCATACAGCAGAGACTGGGCTTTCCTTATGGATGGTAACTGAAGCTCCATACAGCAGAGACTGGGCTTTCCTTATGGATGGTAACTGAAGCTCCATACAGAGACTGGGCTTTCCTTATGGATGGTAACTGAAGCACCAGACAGAGACTGGGCCTTCCTTATGGATGGTAACTGAAGCACCAGACAGAGACTGGGCCTTCCTTATGGATGGTAACTGAAGCTCCATACAGAGACTGGGCTTTCCTTATGGATGGTAACTGAAGCACCAGACAGAGACTGGGCCTTCCTTATGGATGGTAACTGAAGCACCAGACAGAGACTGGGCCTTCCTTATGGATGGTAACTGAAGCTCCATACAGAGACTGGGCTTTCCTTATGGATGGTAACTGAAGCTCCATACAGCAGAGACTGGGCTTTCCTTATGGGCTGTAACTGAGGCTCCATGCAGCAGAGACTGGGCTTTCCTTATGGATGGTAACTGAAGCTCCATACAGCAGAGACTGGGCTTTCCTTATGGACGGTAACTGAAGCTCCATACAGAGACTGGGCTTTCCTTATGGATGGTAACTGAAGCACCATACAGCAGAGACTGGGCTTTCCTTATGGATGGTAACTGAAGCACCAGACAGAGACTGGGCTTTCCTTATGGATGGTAACTGAAGCACCAGACAGAGACTGGGCTTTCCTTATGGATGGTAACTGAAGCACCAGACAGAGACTGGGCTTTCCTTATGGATGGTAACTGAAGCACCATACAGAGACTGGGCTTTCCTTATGGATGGTAACTGAAGCACCATACAGCAGAGACTGGGCTTTCCTTATGGATGGTAACTGAAGCACCATACAGCAGAGACTGGGCTTTCCTTATGGATGGTAACTGAAGCACCATACAGCAGAGACTGGGCTTTCCTTATGGATGGTAACTGAAGCACCATACAGCAGAGACTGGGCTTTCCTTATGGACGGTAACTGAAGCACCATACAGCAGAGACTGGGCTTTCCTTATGGATGGTAACTGAAGCTCCATACAGCAGAGACTGGGCCTTCCTTATGGGCTGTAACTGAAGCACCAGACAGAGACTGGGCCTTCCTTATGGATGGTAACTGAAGCTCCATACAGCAGAGACTGGGCCTTCCTTATGGGCTGTAACTGAAGCACCAGACAGAGACTGGGCTTTCCTTATGGATGGTAACTGAAGCACCATACAGCAGTCACAACAGTGTGACATATGGAATAATTATAGCGATGACAAGAATGACGTGTAGTTGCAATGTCATGACTGCAGCTTGAGACTCTGCGTGTCCATATGTGATTATGCGGTCTGTCGGAGACCTTGGAACTGTGTGCACGTGCGTGCACACACACACACACACACATGCCTAAGGCCATCTGGGTCATAACTGGGTGAACAGCCCACACACATCAGACAGGCCTGTGTGTTGTGTGAGATGTACTTGTTTCTTGTATTCTTAATTACCAGTCTAGTTCATTCTCTTAATTAAAACATATTTTATTTTCACATTCATCGGACAGGTGCAGTGTGGTGTTAAAGTGCCTTGCTCAAGGGCACATCGGGAAAAACAATCACCTTGTCAGCTTGTGTTTTTGAACCAGCAACATTTCATTTACGGGCTCAACTCTCTAACCACTAGGCTACCTGCTGGTTACTGGCCCAACTCTCTAACCACTAGACTACCTGCTGGTTACTGGCCCAACTCTCTAACCACTAGACTACCTGCTGGTTACTGGCCCAACTCTCTAACCACTAGACTACCTGCTGGTTACTGGCCCAACTCTCTAACCACTAGACTACCTACTGGTTACTGGCCCAACTCTCTAACCACTCGGCTACCTGCTGGTTACTGGCCCAACTCTCTAACCACTAGGCTACCTGCTGGTTACTGGCCCAACTCTCTAACCACTAGACTACCTGCTGGTTACTGGCCCAACTCTCTAACCACTAGACTACCTGCTGGTTACTGGCCCAACTCTCTAACCACTAGGCTACCTGCTGGTTACTGGCCCAACTCTCTAACCACTAGGCTACCTGCTGGTTACTGGCCCAACTCTCTAACCACTAGACTACCTGCTGGTTACTGGCCCAACTCTCTAACCACTAGACTACCTACTGGTTACTGGCCCAACTCTCTAACCACTTGGCTACCTGCTGGTTACTGGCCCAACTCTCTAACCACTAGGCTACCTGCTGGTTACTGGCCCAACTCTCTAACCACTCGGCTACCTGCTGGTTACTGGCCCAACTCTCTAACCACTAGACTACCTGCTGGTTACTGGCCCAACTCTCTAACCACTAGACTACCTACTGGTTACTGGCTCAACTCTCTAACCACTAGACTACCTACTGGTTACTGGCTCAACTCTCTAACCACTAGACTACCTACTGGTTACTGGCTCAACTCTCTAACCACTAGACTACCTACTGGTTACTGGCTCAACTCTCTAACCACTAGACTACCTACTGGTTACTGGCTCAACTCTCTAACCACTAGACTACCTGCTGGTTACTGGCCCAACTCTCTAACCACTAGACTACCTACTGGCTCAACTCTCTAACCACTAGGCTACCTGCTGGTTACTGGCCCAACTCTCTAACCACTAGACTACCTACTGGCTCAACTCTCTAACCACTAGGCTACCTGCTGGTTACTGGCCCAACCCTCTAACCACTAGGCTACCTGCTGGTTACTGGCCCAACTCTCTAACCACTAGACTACCTGCTGGTTACTGGCCCAACTCTCTAACCACTAGACTACCTACTGGTTACTGGCCCAACTCTCTAACCACTCGGCTACCTGCTGGTTACTGGCCCAACTCTCTAACCACTAGGCTACCTGCTGGTTACTGGCCCAACTCTCTAACCACTAGGCTACCTAAACACTCCAACCACTAGATTACCTACTAGCCCAACTCTCTAACCACTAGACTACCTACTGGCTCAACTCTCTAACCACTAGGCTACCTGCTGGTTACTGGCCCAACTCTCTAACCACTAGACTACCTGCTGGTTACTGGCTCAACTCTCTAACCACTAGACTACCTGGTTACTGGCTCAACTCTCTAACCACTAGACTACCTACTGGTTACTGGCCCAACTCTATAACCACTAGGCTACCTACTGGTTCAACTCTAACCACTAGACTACCTACTGGTTACTAGCTCAACACTCTAACCTCTTTTGTGTGTGTGTGTGTGTGTGTGTGTGTGTGTCTCTGTCTATTTCTGTGTGTGTCTCTCTCTTTCTGTGTGCGTCTCTCTCTTTCTCGTTCTCTCTCTCCAGCTCTCTTTTTCTCCTGCTGTCACCCCTACCCTCTGACTCTTTTCCATGTTTATTTCTGGGGGCTGATTCCGGAGGATTCTTATGGAAGCCGGAACTATGACGTTGCTGAAAAGGAGGGAGGGGAGGGAAGGGGGTGCCTGGCACTGGAGGAAGAGGGCAGCCAGCAGGAGTGGGTGGGTGGCTGGGACCTATATAACCATGGGTGGAGCTGAGAGTCAAACAGCTAACAGCTCCCACAGACACTCACAGAGGGAGCGGTACCACTGTGGAAGAGATCAAGCTACTGAGAGGAGTTCCAGAGGGAGCAGTAGTACTGTGGAAGAGATCAAGCTACTGAGAGGAGTTCCAGAGGGAGCAGTAGTACTGTGGAAGAGATCAAGCTACTGAGAGGAGTTCGAGAGGGAGCAGTAGTATTGTGGAAGAGATCAAGCTGCTGAGAGGAGTTCGAGAGGGAGCAGTAGTACTGTGGAAGAGAACAAGCTACTGAGAGGAGTTCGAGGGAGCGGTAGTACTGTGGAAGAGATCAAGCTACTGAGAGGAGTTCGAGAGGGAGCGGTAGTACTGTGGAAGAGATCAAGCTACTGAGAGGAGTTCGAGGGAGCGGTAGTACTGTGGAAGAGATCAAGCTACTGAGAGGAGTTTGAGGGAGCGGTAGTACTGTGGAAGAGATCAAGCTACTGAGAGGAGTTCCAGAGGGAGCAGTAGTACTGTGGAAGAGATCAAGCTACTGAGAGGAGTTCGAGGGAGCAGTAGTACTGTGGAAGAGATCAAGCTACTGAGAGGAGTTCGAGGGAGCAGTAGTACTGTGGAAGAGATCAAGCTACTGAGAGGAGTTCCAGAGGGAACAGTAGTACTGTGGAAGAGATCAAGCTACTGAGAGGAGTTTGAGAGGGAGCAGTAGTACTGTGGAAGGGATGAAGCTACTGAGAGGAGTTCCAGAGGGAGCAGTAGCACTGTGGAAGAGATCCAGAGGGAGCAGTAGCACTGTGGAAGAGATCCAGAGGGAGCAGTAGCACTGTGGAAGAGATCCAGAGGGAGCAGTAGTACTGTTGAAGAGATCAAGGTACTGAGAGGAGTTCGAGAGGGAGAAGTAGTACTGTGGAAGAGATCAAGCTACTGAGAGGAGTTCCAGAGGGAGCAGTAGCACTGTGGAAGAGATCCAGAGGGAGCAGTAGTACTGTGGAAGAGATCAAGCTACTGAGAGGAGTTCGAGGGAGCGGTAGTACTGTGGAAGAGATCAAGCTACTGAGAGGAGTTCGAGGGAGCAGTAGTACTGTGGAAGAGATCAAGCTACTGAGAGGAGTTCGAGAGGGAGCGGTAGTACTGTGGAAGAGATCAAGCTACTGAGAGGAGTTCCAGAGGGAGCAGTAGTACTGTGGAAGAGATCAAGCTACTGAGAGGAGTTCCAGAGGGAGCAGTAGTACTGTGGAAGAGATCAAGCTCTCCTCCTCCCTCCAGACACTGTTATCAGGAGCAGCAACCCGGACAGATGGTGGTAAACATGTAGATGTACCAGTACAGATAGGAATAAGCTGGACCTGGGGATTTTGAAATGGCTGTTTTATTAGAGATAAATTGATAGCATTATTCCTGGCTTCATAGTTTACTTACTGTCAGAGCTCAGATTGAGCTCAAAGCCCTCCAGATTTCCTCCATCACCTTCACTCATTTTCCAGACCTTTTCAACTCCACACCGGATCTCTCCCCGGCCTCGCAGCCCCTTGAGTGCATTGGCCACCAGAATGGACACGCTGCCCGACCATCTGTTGCCGTTGGCGACGGAGGTGTTCCCTCAGCCTGCGGTCCCTGGTGTCCAGCTCTGCAGCCACCGGGAACCCCGCTTCCGGATGCAGACACGCCCCCCATTCTCTGACATCACAGAGGAAGAGGAGAGAGGGTCATCCCTGGAAGAGGATCACGCCCTGCGCTCCTTCCTGAAGACCCTGGAGAGCCTGAGGTGGAGTACCCAGGGGTGGCCATGAAGGATGTGAGGACCGCCCTCTCAGGAGACGCTGTGTCCCGACCCAAAAGGAGGGGTGACCTCCCTGTGACTCCTCTATGCACTTCTACAGGATTGCCCCCTACTCTACTGCCTGGCTCGGAGACAGGACTGTGGCAGACAGGCTGTTTTTTTATCCTGTTGACTGTTTATCATTGTTTACAATTATTTATTGGTATTTATGTCAATATTTTGGTATGATGCAACTGTTTTTTGTTGTTGTGTTGCTTCCTGGAAAGCATGTGTAGCGTTATTTTTTTACCGTACCAAACATATTTATTTTCATTACTTTTTCGTTCCTGTTTTGAGAACCATTGTGATCTTTTGATTCAAATGCTTCAGATTGAGTCCCAAAATGAATCCAACACCTCTTGGTCTCATATGTATGTCATTGACAATATGTTACTTTAGACAACAATGTTACTCTTCCCCCTTTTCCGTTTGAACATTTTAAAGGCAATGTTCCTGAGTTAACGGAGATACATTCAGGGTAAACACTGCATATGTCGGCTCAATCGGAAATTACCTTTAAATGAAAATTACCTTCAAATGTCAATCGGTTTACAAAGAGGATCTTCGACGTTACGGATTTAATCTAGAAAATAGTATGCTAGCATCAGTGCCTTTTATTCACGGCCACCAAGAGAAGCCAGGCTTCCCCCCCCCCAAAAAATAGTGTTCAATAAACATTTTATCTTTCGTCTTTCTGTGTTTCATCATTTTCCTGTAATTCGCAAGAGGCTGAATGTCATGTATCTCACAGGAGAAAGCATTCGAGCGAGTGAAACAGCGCCCATCTATCAGAAACTGACACCGGTCATATTGGCTAGACAGGTTGCTAGCTAAAATTGTCCCTTTCGTAAATTATTTGGATTTGGACTTAATTCTCCGTACTGGCCAATGATTACAATGGTGATTCTGATCCAACCATTAGTTCATACATTATTGTGCCCCTGGCCTGAGAGGTAGCTAGATGTTGAAGGCTAATGTTAACTAGCTAACGCTGCCCATGAATGGAAGTATGGCGCGCGATCAAGCATTTTAGCCAGATGGCCTAGGACAACTAAAAATAAAACCTTGTACCGTATGACAGAGTGATAGACCATTTCATCAACATGAAAGAGAGGCGGACCGCATTGACTTCCCCGGTGGTTTGACCCACGCACAGCTACTGGCTAGGATGTATTACCATGAACGCCAATGGTACAGTTAAATGGAGGGAATTCTAGTAGCCTATCATGTGTCCTCTTATGGAGAGACTAAGGGGACTTCTCTGACCAGCATCCCATTGACAGCCCGACTACCCAAAATCGATGTCTTACCCTTACCTAAACCCTAACCGTAACCTTAATGTTTACAAATTCAAAAATGTAATATTGGTTTGCACATTAGCCACATCGCCTTCGTTTTTCCCGTCCTCTTACGGTGAGAGGTAAAGGCAGCACGGTCCTAATACTCAATCATTATTGGCAGTAATCAATATGACCATCTCTACCAAACAGGCTGCAGTAGAGTTGACTGCTTTCCAATACTTTTTATTGAATGGATGGACACTGAAATAAATACGTAGAGAAATCCATACACAGTATGTCACATTATGTACGACTGCAATCCCACTCTGTACGAGATTGAGTTGAATGAGGATTGACTGACATCCAGGGGTCGTTCTCCATGTTACAGGAGGCTCCCAGAATCTCCATGCGGTGGCACTGTAGCTGCACTGTCCCTATCAGAAAGCTCAAGGTGCCTCTTTTTGCAACATGGATATAATGTGCAGCACATGAGCACTGTTGAATGCAAGTCACATGGCCAGGTATCTGATTTGTACCTGATTTCAAATCACCTATGAATGTGGTTCAAATCGGATTAAAAAAGATCCGATTCCATTTGCTTTTTGGCTGTTAGGACCTCAGGAACCAGTCTTAACAAAGCCTTTTTGGCTGTTAGGACCTCAGGAACCAGTCTTAACAAAGCCTTTTGGCTGTTAGGACCTCAGGAACCAGTCTTAACAAAGCCTTTTTGGCTGTTAGGACCTCAGGAACCAGTCTTAACAAAGCCTTTTTGGCTGTTAGGACCTCAGGAACCAGTCTTAACAAAGCCTTTTTGGCTGTTAGGACCTCAGGAACCAGTCTTAACAAAGCCTTTTTGGCTGTTAGGACCTCAGGAACCAGTCTTAACAAAGCCTTTTTGGCTGTTAGGACCTCAGGAACCAGTCTTAACAAAGCCTTTTGGCTGTTAGGACCTCAGGAACCAGTCTTAACAAAGCCTTTTTGGCTGTTAGGACCTCAGGAACCAGTCTTAACAAAGCCTTTTTGGCTGTTAGGACCTCAGGAACCAGTCTTAACAAAGCCTTTTGGCTGTTAGGACCTCAGGAACCAGTCTTAACAAAGCCTTTTGGCTGTTAGGACCTCAGGAACCAGTCTTAACAAAGCCTTTTTGGCTGTTAGGACCTCAGGAACCAGTCTTAACAAAGCCTTTTTGGCTGTTAGGACCTCAGGAACCAGTCTTAACAAAGCCGTAAGTTAAACAGAGTCTAAAGAGGCTCCTACATATTTCCTTCATCTGCACTGATGTTGAGAAACTGGACATCAAAATGCCTGCTACTTAAAGAATAGTAAAAAAGCTTGATCAGATTGGAGGGGTTGTTACAGGATGTGATATTTTATTAACTGTTGCATACATCCACAACATCTCTGGGTGATTGGTGCGTTTATGAGTCAAGTTCAGCTGTATCACACAATGTTGCTGGGTTTAATGTAGAACTGATTAACCGTCTAGATTTGACACTGTCCGGAATTGGCTAATGATAGATTCAGTATGAGTCAGGGGTGAGATCTCCACCATGTGATGTCACGGTCTGCTCCTTGTTCTGATCTGAACACACCGGCCTCACCTCCCACTAGTTTTCAGGAGAGCTGCCCATCCTTTAGACAGACAGGAATGCAGTGAGGGGTCAAAGATGAAAATGGCCGGCTGTTCTTATTGCCGATCTTCATTAGCCAAGTTTAACATTATCCACTGAACACATATGTAAGGACACGATTGCATTTGCCCTCTCATTTCCCCCAACCCCTCCATAGCTGCTACATTCCTCGGCTCTCATTTCCCCCAACCCCTCCAATAGCTGCTACATTCCTGGGTTCTCATTTCCCCCAACCCCTCCAATAGCTGCCACATTCCTGGGTTCTCATTTCCCCCAACCCCTCCAACAGCTGCCACATTCCTGGGTTCTCATTTCCCCCAACCCCTCCAATAGCTACCACTTTCCTGGGTTCTCATTTCCCCCAAACCCTCCAATAGCTACCACTTTCCTGGGTTCTCATTTCCCCCAACCCCTACAATAGCTACCATTTTCCTGGGTTCTCATTTCCCCCAACCCTTACAATAGCTACCATTTTCCTTGGTTCTCATTTCCCCCAACCCCTCCAATAGCTACCACTTTCCTGGGTTCTCATTTCCCCCAACCCCTCCAATAGCTACCACTTTCCTGGGTTCTCATTTCCCCCAACCCCTACAATAGCTACCATTTTCCTGGGTTCTCATTTCCCCCAACCCTTACAATAGCTACCATTTTCCTTGGTTCTCATTTCCCCCTACAACAGCTGACACATTCCTGGGTTCTCATTTCCCCCAACCCCTCCAACAGCTGCCACATTCCTTGGTTCACTTCATCTAAGCACAGCGCACTAATCAGGTGCTGTTTGTATAATTTACTGCTCCTAATGTTCAGGCTCAGCCATATTGGCAGGAACATTCACCACTAAATTGAGTGTGAAGATTGAGAGGAATTAATGTGTGCTTGACTGTGAGCCGAATGCCTGCTGTCATTGGCTGTGGGCCGTGACAAGGACAGAGTTTGTACAGTGATTTGTACATTAAAGGTTGACTTAGCAAAGTCAATAATTGAGTTCCTCTCAGGGAGTTGGTCTGCCTCCGAGCAATCAGCTCGTGTTTTGTTCCAGGAGAAGAGAGGCATGCAATCTCTAATATAAAGAGAGATCCCCTGGTACCTCCCCTCAACCCTCACTAAAATGTTGAGTCGCTAACTAAAGCATAGCACGCTAACACCATAGACTTTGTCCCCATTGATATGTCCCCTGACCATAGACCTTGTCCCCATTTGATACGTCCCCTGACCATAGACTTTGTCCCCATTTGATATGGCCCCTGACCATAGACTTTGTTCCCGTTAATACCTCCCCTGACCATAGACCTTGTCCCCATTTGATACGGCCCCTGACCATAGACTTTGCTCCTGTTGATATGTCCCCTGACCATAGACTCTGTCCCCATTGATACGTCCCCTGACCATAGACTTTGTTCCCGTTGATACGTCCCCTGACCATAGACCTTGTCCCCATTTGATACGTCACCTGACCAGCTGCACCATCGAGAGCATCCTGACGGGTTGCATCACTGCCTGGAATGGCAACGGCTCGGCCTACGACTGCAAGGCACTACAGAGGGTAGTGCGTACGGCCCAGTGCATCACCGGGGCCAAGCTTCCTGCCACCCCGGACCTCTATACCAGGCGGTGTCTGAGGAAGGCCCTCGCACATTGACTCTGTCCCGATTGATACGTCCCCTGAGCATCGATAGCCCTGCCTTTGGGTTGGTTTGTTGTGTGGTTCAAGTCAGAAGACTGAACCAACCTGCTTCAACCCCATGAAGGAGAAGATACAGCCATGTGGTTTAAACATCAATCTAACGCTCTATTCAGAAAATATTTACATTTTGTTGTGAATGATAACTCTGGCAATATATTATTTAGCTATACGTTAAAGTCATTTGTTCAAACAGGTTTTGTGTGTGTGTGTGTGTGTGTGTGTGTGTGTGTGTGTGTGTGTGTGTGTGTGTGTGTGTGCCATGTAGGGCTAAGTGTGTAATCATACACACTTGCTGCGACATACTGTTTATTATCTATTTCTAAATGACCTCGACTAACCTGTACCCACGCACATTGACTCGGTACCGATACCCCCTGTTTATAGCCTCGTCATTGTTATGTAAATGTATTGTGATACATATTGATTGATTCATTTTTTTCCCCCTTTAGTTTATTTAGTAAATATTTTATTAAAACTATTTCTTGAACTGCATTGTGGGTTAAGGGCTTGTAAGTAAGCATTTCACGGTAAGGTCTACACCTGTTGAATTCGGCGCATGTGACAAATACATTTGGATTTGATTTGATACATGCATATATGCAACACACTATCACAGCTTATTGTGAAATAGACACAAATTACTTATTCGAAATTCGTGACAGGCACACAAAAAAGTAAATGTATCTGTGTGCATTACACGATTTATCACAACGTGTTTCATGTGTATTACACAATTTTCATAAGGACGCATTTTGTGTGTATTACACGATTCTCTTTCTTCATAACACATTTGTCTGCATTACACAAATTCCAATTTGTTGTGGCTAATGTTAGCTCAGCTAGGTAAGTGGATGAAGTTAGCTAGGCTAGATGTTATGGTTATGGTTAGGTTTCGGAGTTAAGGTTAGGGCTAGTTAACATTAGCTTGGTAGCTAAAGGCTACAATATTAGGGGAAGTGAAAGCAAACCTGCTAAGTAGTTGCAAAGTAGCTCAAAAGTGGTAAGTAGTTGCAAACTAGGTAATTAGTGAAAATGAAAAGTTATCCATGATGAGATTTGAACACACAACCTTTGGGTTGCTAGATGTTCGCGTTATACACCTACTGTACCCATCCTCCCCTACCAACCTCCCTCCTATCATATCTGTCTTCAGTAACCTACTGTCTTTACTGTGATTGAAATGCACTGTATACAACATCGTGTACTGCACATTATTTTTAATTTTTTTGTGTGTGCCAGTCACAAATTTCCAATAAGCAATTCTGGTCTTTTTCACTATAATCTGTGATACAGGGTTGCAACATGAAGAGCTTCTTTCCAAATCGTGATATATCTATTTTCAGAAACGTTGGTAAATGAGCTTTTACTGTTTAAAAATAATTTCTGAAAGAGATGATTTTTTTTCTTCACATTCTAATGATGGCACAGGGTTGTTCAGTGACAGACATGTGTTTGTTTCAAATGAATCACTTGATGGTTTTCTTCCAGAGAGACAAAGAATCATGTTTTTTTTGCAAACCTCTATATATCCCTCTCACTCTCAGAGATGATAAATAGTACTAAATAGTAAACCTCTATATATCCCTCTCACTCTCAGAGATGATAAATAGTACTAAATAGTAAACCTCTATATATCCCTCTCTCTCTCAGAGATGATAAATAGTACTAAATAGTAAACCTCTATATATCCCTCTCTCTCTCAGAGATGATAAATAGTACTAAATAGTAAACCTCTATATATCCCTCTCACTCTCAGAGATGATAAATAGTACTAAATAGTAAACCTCTATATATCCCTCTCACTCTCAGAGATGATAAATAGTACTAAATAGTAAACCTCTATATATCCCTCTCTCTCTCAGAGATGATAAATAGTACTAAATAGTAAACCTCTATATATCCCTCTCTCTCTCAGAGATGATAAATAGTACTAAATAGTAAACCTCTATATATCCCTCTCTCTCTCAGAGATGATAAATAGTACTAAATAGTAAACCTCTATATATCCCTCTCACTCTCAGAGATGATAAATAGTACTAAATAGTAAACCTCTATATATCCCTCTCACTCTCAGAGATGATAAATAGTACTAAATAGTAAACCTCTATATATCCCTCTCACTCTCAGAGATGATAAATAGTACTAAATAGTAAACCTCTATATATCCCTCTCACTCTCAGAGATGATAAATAGTACTAAATAGTAAACCTCTATATATCCCTCTCTCTCTCAGAGATGATAAATAGTACTAAATAGTAAACCTCTATATATCCCTCTCACTCTCAGAGATGATAAATAGTACTAAATAGTAAACCTCTATATATCCCTCTCTCTCTCAGAGATGATAAATAGTACTAAATAGTAAACCTCTATATATCCCTCTCACTCTCAGAGATGATAAATAGTACTAAATAGTAAACCTCTATATATCCCTCTCACTCTCAGAGATGATAAATAGTACTAAATAGTAAACCTCTATATATCCCTCTCACTCTCAGAGATGATAAATAGTACTAAATAGTAAACCTCTATATATCCCTCTCTCTCTCAGAGATGATAAATAGTACTAAATAGTAAACCTCTATATATCCCTCTCACTCTCAGAGATGATAAATAGTACTAAATAGTAAACCTCTATATATCCCTCTCACTCTCAGAGATGATAAATAGTACTAAATAGTAAACCTCTATATATCCCTCTCTCTCTCAGAGATGATAAATAGTACTAAATAGTAAACCTCTATATATCCCTCTCACTCTCAGAGATGATAAATAAACTACCAGGTTTTACAATCAAATGTAACAAATAACTAAACGTTGAATAAAGAACTGTACAAATTATACATCTGTTATGTCAATATATATATATATATATATATATACACTGCTCAAAAAAATAAAGGGAACACTTAAACAACACAATGTAACGCCAAGTCAATCACACTTCTGTGAAATCAAACTGTCCACTTAGGAAGCAACACTGATTGACAATACATTTCACATGCTGTTGTGCAAATGGAATAGACAACAGGTGGAAATTATAGGCAATTAGCAAGACACCCCCAATAAAGGAGTGGTTCTGCAGGTGGTGACCACAGACCACTTCTCAGTTCCTATGTTTCCTGGTTGATGTTTTGGTCACTTTTGAATGCTGGTGGTGCTTTCACTCTAGTGGTAGCATGAGACGGAGTCTACAACCCACACAAGTGTCCCAGGTAGTGCAGCTCACCCAGGATGGCACATCAATTCGAGCTGTGGCAAGAAGGTTTGCTGTGTCTGACAGCGTAGTGTCCAGAGCATGGAGGTGCTACCAGGAGACAGGCCAGTACATCAGGAGACGTGGAGGAGGCCGTAGGACGGCAACATCCCAGCAGCAGGACCGCTACCTCCGCCGTTGTGCAAGGAGGAGCAGGAGGAGCACTGCCAGAGCCCTGCAAAATGACCTCCAGCAGGCCACAAATGTGCATGTGTCTGCTCAAACGGTCAGAAACAGACTCCATGAGGGTGGTATGAGGGCCCGACGTCCACAGGTGGGGGTTGTGCTTACAGCCCAACACTGTGCAGGACGTTTGGCATTTGCCAGAGAACACCAATATTGGCAAATTCCCCACTGGCGCCCTGTGCTCTTCACAGATGAAAGCAGGTTCACACTGAGCACATGTGACAGACGTGACAGAGTCTGGCGACGCCTGGAGAACATTCTGCTGCCTGCAACATCCTCCAGCATGACCGGTTTGGCGGTGGGTCAGTCATGGTGTGGGGTGGCATTTCTTTGGGAGGCCGCACAGCCCTCCATGTGCTTGCCAGAGGTAGCCTGACTGCCATTAGGTACTGAGATGAGATCCTCAGACCCCTTGTGAGACCATATGCTGGTGCGGTTGGCCCTGGGTTCCTCTTAATGCAAGACAATGCTAGACCTCATGTGGCTGGAGTGTGTCAGCAGTTCCTGCAAGAGGAAGGCATTGATGCTATGGACTGGCCCGCCCGTTCCCCAGACCTGAATCCAATTGAGCACATCTGGGACATCATGTCTCGCTCCATCCACCAACGCCACGTTGCACCACAGACTGTCCAGGAGTTGACGGATGCTTTAGTCCAGGTCTGGGAGGAGATCCCTCAGGAGACCATCCGCCACCTCATCAGGAGCATGCCCAGGCGTTATAGGGAGGTCATACACACTATTGAGCCTCATTTTGACTTGTTTTAAGGACATTACATCAAAGTTGGATCAGCCTGTAGTGTGGTTTTCCACTTTAATTTTGAGTGTGACTCCAAATCCAGACCTCCATGGGTTGATCAATTTGATTTCCATTGCTATTTTTTGTGTGATTTTGTTGTCAGCACATTCAACTATGTAAAGAAAAAAGTATTTAATAAGAATATTTCATTCACTCAGATCTAGGATGTGTTATTTTAGTGTTCCCTTTATTTTTTGGAGCAGTGTATATATATCTTATAAACGCATCAGTACAGTGATTTGAGATCTGTATGTAAAACATTTACATCAACTTATTTTTTATTTTATTTACTTATTACTTATTTTTCTTATTCAGAGCGACTTAAAGTTACTGCATTCATCTTTAAGATAGCTAGGTGAGACAACGACATAGACTCGATCAAATAATACAGTATACAAACATTTTAATACACACCTACAATCTATGAACAAAAAAATAATAATCTGAGAACAGTAATATTTTACACACACATGAAGGCACCCATAAGCAATCATTTCTGGTGTAAAAACACAAATGTGAAAAACTGATGGATACAACGTTTTGGAAATAAACTCTTCACATGCTTGGTGCTGTCACACCCTGACCATAGTTTGCTTTGTATGTTTCTATGTTTTGGTTGGTCAGGGTGTGATCTGAGTGGGCATTCTATGTTGTGTGTCTAGTTTGTCTGTTTTTGTGTTTGGCCTGATATGGTTCTCAATCAGAGGCAGGTGTTAGTCATTGTCTCTGATTGGGAACCATATTTAGGTAGCCTGTTTGGTTTTGGGTTTTGTGGGTGATTGTTCCTGTCTTTGTGTTTGTTGCACCAGATAGGGCTGGTTCGGTTTTTCACGTTTCTTATTTTGTATTATACATTGTCCAAGTTATCATCTTTATTAAAGATGTATAAAAATAACCACGCTGCATTTTGGTCCGCCTCTCCTTCCCAGGAAGAACCGCGTTACAGGTGCACAGTTAATCTACACGTGGCTGTGTGTGTCATGCAGAATAATGACATGCTGTTGCTGTTGAAAAAGATCTGTGAACCAGCCAAATTGTATGAATCATTCTACGTATTTCCAATACTTGGCAGGAAATGACACGCAAGCTCTTCATTTCCTTCCTGATATCTTGCTAGGCTACTCACAAAGGAACCATTTAGCGTTTAGCATGTATCTTCACACACTCTCCACCTAATCTACACAATGGCTAATACTGTAATGAAGTGAAAAATGTATAATTGTTGGAGATGCATGTAGAGAATGAGAGTGGGAGGTGGAGAATGGTGGTCAACAAATGCAACATTATAAAAATATAAAGTTTTAAAAATGCTTCCCTACATCACTCTGCAGTATGGAACATTTCTTTCACAATATATTTCCATTTCTTCACAGTCTTGCATTTTTTATTTATTCATGACATATGCGTGCCCAGCTCGTAGAAAGGAAAACATAAATCTACAGTGAATCTAGATACATATTTATGAATACCTCCCCCACGGTAAACAAACTCCACAATGTATTCAAACCCTGCACCCTCCCTCTGTCTATCTGAAGAGGCTGTGCTGTGCTATGAAGGACAGAATACCGTGCCATTGTCAAAGGCCCTCTCTCTCCTTGTCTCTCCCATGGTGATAAATAATCCCCTTTTTACTCTATGGACACTTCACTTGGAAATGGAAATGTAATTTTTTCCCCTGTCAAATCAACACTATGATGACCATTGTCTCTCCTTGTCTGGTACGACAGGCTACGTCTGGATGCTCAGGGACCCTCTCGTGGCTCCCTCTCTCTCTGTCCCCACTCTCTCTCTCTTTCTCTCGCTCTCTCTCTCTCTCTCGCTCTCCCCCCTCCTCTCTCTCTCTAAATCCCTTTAATTATCGAGCCAGGCGCTTACCGCTAGAAGATTGCGAAATGGCCTCGCCGGGCTTTTGGCATGATTAGGTTTTTATCACGTCTGAGACTGTGATGATGTAGAGGGGAATAGAGAGAGACTGGCACGCATGTTCATCTACATGCTAATCAAATGGTGGCCAAGGCTCTGAAATTCATGACCTGGTTGGATGACTAACCACCCAGTGCTAACAGCACTAAACCCTTGGCAAAGATTTTATTGTGGAATAAATCAGCTCTGATAGAAGACATCTACAGAAGAATAGAGGCCTTGATTGATGCCATTTCCCTGCCTGGTGAATATAGAAATCCTCTCCATTTAGAACTAGCAAAGGGAAGATATGATTGTATTGACATGAACATTTAAAGTACAGGTGTAGGATCTTAATTTGACCCACATTGTCACAGCAAAATAATCCTGCAGCAACCGGATTTTAACATTTAGTCCATAATGTTGCTTGATCGGTGGTTAGGCTACAAAAGAATGATCAAATTAAGATCCTACACCTGTAGTTGGAAATGGACCAATATTAAATCATTTTGAGATACTTTCATCTCAATGTAAATGAAATTGGCAGGATTCAACCTAAAATCACCAGAGAAAGCAAGCTGAAGGAAACTATAACGTGAAAGAACTTTGCTATTCACTAAGAAAGCCTAGGCCTTCCATATTGCCTGTCTTTTGTTGAGATAATGCACTGAACTTTAATGACTGAAGTCATGAAAGTCACTTGAAGGAAAAGAGGCACATTATATGAAAGGGGGAATTGTGATGTACTTAGTGGCCTGCCTTGATGCAAAGGGAAAGGAATTAGGTAAGGCAAGATGACTGTGTGTGTGTGTGTGTATGTATGCGTGCGCATTTGTGAGCGCATGTGCTTGTCTGTGTGTAAGTGCGTTGTTGGAAGTAGTGTACTGAACAAACGAGTCAGATGAAACATTCTATTTCTTACTCACTTCAATTTCCTTCCCATCAATTATTTGACAAAAACATCATTCTATATGGTGGCCAGTTCTTCCCCTCCCTTCCCCTCCCTTCCCCTCCCTTCTCCGTTATCCATTAAGGGAGCTGCTCTGCTCATCGCTATGGTGAGTGCTAAGAGCATTCATCAGACTCATATAATAGCAGTGTGATTATCAAACCCCTAGGAGAGGCACACAGTCACAGAGTAATAAGAGGATTGATTGACAGATCCATGGGGTGTTACTCAAGCGTGATCTATCCTAAAATGGCCGCCGCTATTAACTTCACATTGAGGGAGATAATGTCATTTCACGCCTAATCAGCTAATCCATTCATTTTTGTTGTTGTTTGCCTAAATAGAAGAAGAACACCATTACTCTAATGGCAATGTACAGACTAAGGCTGGAACGAATGAGAGTGAATGTCATTTCAACGTAAACTCACTTCATCCTGATCCAGGCAGTGACGATATCAATGCAATTCAGTTACGTGCTGCTCAGGGGAACTCTGTCCCTGACATCCAGAATATATACATTTAGAGGACTAGACTTACTGGAATATGATGTGCTCAAATAAACCTGGGGGAAAACTCATGTGTCTTAAAATAGAATAGAAATGGGAATTAGCTCAAGTCTGTTGTTAATTGTTGGATTTCAAGTCACATTATGCTGTTATTCAAAGCAATTAAAAAGGATTTATATTAATGTGTTGAGACTTAAACTTCCGTTCTTACCTATTTAACATGTCCTCTACAGGAGTCTACTGTATTAGAACACTGGTATCCTAAACTGAGAGCAATGACAAAGGCCCTCTGACTCACCTTCAGTCTGTCACGTGACTTGAGAGGAGCTTAGCTGGTGATAGAGTATCTTGGATCTCCATTTCCTCCTGGAGTACGATGAGATTAATGAGTCTTTTAATTACCACGCGTCCCATTCTGTTCATCAAAGAGAAACACCCCAACGAGCAAATCTGCTTTCATAAACATGTGACCTCTGAATGTACGTCTCTGATGATATCATGTGTTCTGACTGTAAGTCTCTGATGATATCATGTGCTCTGACTGTCAGGTTTTGATGACATCATGTGTTCTGACTGTAAGTCTCTGATGATATCATGTGTTCTGACTGTAAGTCTCTGATGATATCATGTGCTCTGACTGTCAGTTTTTGATGACATCAGGTGTTCTGACTGTAAGTCTCTGATGATATCACGTGTTCTGACTGTACGTCTCTGATGATATCATGTGTTCTGACTGTAAGTCTCTGATGATATCATGTGTTCTGACTGTACGTCTCTGATGATATCATGTGTTCTGACTGTACGTCTCTGATAATATCATGTGTTCTGACTGTAAGTCTCTGATGATATCATGTGTTCTGACTGTAAGTCTCTGATGATATCATGTGGTCTGACTGTATGTCTCTGATGTAATGTGTTTTGACTGTGTGTATCTGATGTACTGTGTTTTGACTATAAGTCTCTGATGATATCATGTGTTCTGACTGAAAGTCTCTGATGATATGTGCTCTGACTGTCAGTTTCTGATGATATCATGTGTTCTGACTGTCAGTCTCTGATGATATCATGTGTTCTGACTGTAAGTCTCTGATGATATCATGTGTTCTGACTGTAAGTCTCTGATGATATCATGTGGTCTGACTATAAGTCTCTGATGATATCATGTGTTCTGACTGTATGTCTCTGATGATATCATGTGGTCTGACTGTATGTCTCTGATGATATCATGTGTTCTGACTGTACATCTCTGATGATATCATGTGTTCTGACTGTAAGTCTCTGATGATATCATGTGGTCTGACTGTATGTCTCTGATGATATCATGTGTTCTGACTGTACATCTCTGATGATATCATGTGTTCTGACTGTAAGTCTCGATGATATCATGTGTTCTGACTGTAAGTCTCTGATGATATCATGTATTCTGACTGTAAGTCTGTGATGATATCATGTGTTCTGACTGTAAGTCTCTGATGATATCATGTGTTCTGACTGTAAGTCTCTGATGATATCATGTGTTCTGACTGTAAGTCTCTGATGATATCATGTGTTCTGACTATAGGTCTCTAATGATATCATGTGTTCTGACTATAGGTCTCTAATGATATCATGTGTTCTGACTGTACATATCTGATGATATCATGTGTTCCCTTGGAAGAGTTGTACACATGATACTGGTGTTGAATGCACCTGTTCACAGCAGTCACAAGCAATATACGTGAACAAAAACTGAAACACACTATGCAAAAATGTCAATGTTCTTACTGAGTTATAGTTCAAATAAATAAATAAGTCAATTGAAATAAATTCATTAGGCCCTATTATACATGACTGGGCAGGGGTGCAGCCATGGGTGAGCCTTGGAGGGCATAGGCCCACCCACTTGGCAGCCAGGCCCACCCACTTGGCAGCCAGGCCCACCCACTTCGAAGCCAGGCCCACCCACTTGGCAGCCAGGCGTTGTAAATAAACACATGATAAATAAATAAAGACCCTTTTGTTCTTGTATCACTCAGTGTCATCATCATCAAAGGAAGTGTGCTAATCTCTGCTGAGGCAGAGTGGTACTTTACCAGCATGGTAGAATAAACAGTTCAAGACGGTGTTCCTTATCCTCACCTGTAGCTGATATGCCACCCTGGATCCCCCCTGCTGGCTTGACTTGCCTCTGATGCTCGGCCGGGTTCAACCTGGTTAGGCCTTGGATGGGAGACCAGAAAGAGCTGGAAGTGGAGTTGAAGGGCCAGTAGGAGGGCAGCAGTTCCCCCTCCAGTCTAAGGAGAGCCCCAATGCCCCCAGCACCATGATTGTAGCAATCTGGCAGCTTAAAGCTCAGGGGAGCTACTTCCATTCAGCTGGACACACCACCATAGAGAACACACACCACTATAGAGAACACACACCACTATAGAGAACACACACCACCATAGAGAACACACACCACTATAGAGAACACACACCACTATAGAGAACACACACCACTATAGAGAACACACACCACTATAGAGAACACACACCACTATAGATAACACACACCACTATAGAGAACACACACCACCATAGAGAACACACAATACTATAGAGAACACACACCACCATAGAGAACACACACCACTATAGATAACACACACCACTATAGATAACACACACCACTATAGATAACACACACCACTATAGAGAACACACACCACTATAGAGAACACACACCACTATAGAGAACACACACCACTATAGATAACAGAACACACACCACTATAGAGAACACACACCACTATAGAGAACACACACCACCATAGAGAACACACACTACTATAGAGAAACACACACCACCATAGAGAACACACACCACTATAGATAACACACACCACTATAGAGAACACACACCACTATAGAGAACACACACCACTAGAGGACACACACCACTATAGAGAACACACACCACTATAGATAACACACACCACTATAGAGAACACACACCACTATAGATAACAGAACACACACCACTATAGAGGACACACACCACTATAGATAACACACACCATATAGAGAACACACACCACTATAGAGAACACACACCACTATAGATAACACACACCACTATAGAGAACACACACCACTATAGATAACACACACCACCATAGAGAACACACACCACTATAGATAACACACACCACTATAGAGAACACACACCACTATAGATAACACACACCACCATAGAGAACACACACCACTATAGATAACAGAACACACACCACTATAGAGAACACACACCACTATAGAGAACACACACCACTATAGATAACAGAACACACACCACTATAGAGAACACACACCACTATAGAGAACACACACCACTATAGAGGACACACACCCACTATAGAGAACACACACCACTACAGAGAACACACACCACCATAGAGAACACACACCACTATAGAGGACACACACCACTACAGAGAACACACACCACCATAGAGAACACACACCACTATAGAGGACACACACCACTACAGAGAACACACACCACTATAGAGAACACACACCACTATAGAGAACACACACCACTATAGAGAACACACACCACTATAGATAACAGAACACACACCACTATAGAGGACACACACCACTATAGAGAACACACACCACTATAGAGAACACACACCACTATAGAGGAGACACACCACACACACCACTATAGAGAACACACACACTAGATAACAGAACACACACCACTATAGAGGAGACACACCACTATAGAGAACACACACCACTATAGAGGACACACACCACTATAGAGAACACACACCACATATAGAGGACACACACCACTATAGAGGACACACACCACTATAGAGGACACACACCACTATAGAGACACACACCACTATAGAGAACACACACCACTATAGAGAACACACACCACTATAGAGAACACACACCACTATAGAGGAGACACACCACCACACACCACTATAGAGAACACACACCACTATAGATAACAGAACACACACCACTATAGAGGAGACACACCACTATAGAGAACACACACCACTATAGAGGAACACACACCACTATAGAGAACACACACCACTATAGAGGACACCACACCACTATAGAGGACACACACCACTATAGAGGACACACACCACTATAGAGAACACACACCACTATAGAGAACACACACCCACTATAGAGGACACACACCACTATAGAGGACCCACACCACTATAGAGAAACCAACAAACATCAGAAGTCAGCTGATCTCATTGAAGTCCATTTCCGTCTCTTTGTGTAAACATTGTGACACTGAGGTAGGTCTGCCAGGGAGTCTCCACACAGTAAAGGGACTGAAAGAGATATGGGAGCTGTAAAAGTTAGCCTGCCTTGGAAATTTCAGTCCCTGTGAAACAAAAAAGGTTCATAGACTTTATTACAGGTTGAGTTACAGAGTTCTGACAACAATGCTGGTATAATATAATTATGGGTTGCAATAATTTAAAATGTCTGTGTGTTGGATTCACATGATCTGGTTTATGGATTTTCTACTGTTTCTACCCACACATTCTGCTGCTCTGTCTAGTTGTATTTCTAATCTACATTACCCCTACTGCTTTCCCTGGACTAAAACTCCGCATTACTGCAGCTTGCACTCCTATGGATGCAACCCAAGGTCTAAGAGGGGCTGCATTGTCTGCTGGTCTATAACCTTACCCTTGTGAATTGAGACCTTGAGTTGAAAACTATAAATGAACTCTTCAGTTTGAAGACAAAAACTTGCAGAACACAGTATGTCTTCATGTTCCTATGGCAACACGTGAAGAGAGAAAATATTGAGAGAGGGGCGTGAAGGGAAACGATTGCAACACATTTAGTATGGGAGGGAGACCATCACTCACATGAATGATTTGTCTTTCCTAAATATATATTTTTTCTTCTTTCACACCAATCTGAGCTGGAAAATTGCAGCTGCAATACCTAACTTTTTCGAGGGATGCAACCAAATTCACAGAGAAACGTGAGTTATAGATCTGTCTTTCTCATTGAAAGCAAGTCTAAGAAGAGGTAGATCAGTTCTATGTGTGCTATTTCTATGCTTTGCCGTTCTTAAGTAAAACATGTGCATCTTTGACTTTCGGTTTAGTACACCAGTTTCAAAGAGCTGGAAATATAATCTGTTTAGTTATGGGAAATATACTTCACAGTGGGTTTAGATGCTACGATGATTCTCTCCACTAAACTTGCTTGTTTTGTCATATAATCTGAAATTAGGCAAACTTTGAGAAATTTTGCAATCAGGAAATGGCGGAGCGTTTCTGCATAGTGCAGCTTTAAACGTAGTAATTTAGATTTACTCTGAATTTGAGAGAGATTGAATTACTTAAGCAGGAATGGTACATTTGATGCAGTTATCACTCATGATTGGGTGGTCACTGTTTTTGCATTTTAATGAATACCAGATGGAGAATGTAAATACATTTAAATGTTATAGGAATTATTTTCAGCAATGTTTCCGGACCTACTGCATATTGTAGGAAACACCATATGAGCAGAATTACTAGTGCATCTATTAGTCATTCTGCTAGTCATTATACTGGTCATTCTGCTAGTCATTATACTGGCCATTATACTAGTCATTCTGCTAGTCATTATACTGGTCATTATACTAGTGCATCTATTAGTCATTCTGCTAGTCATTATACTGGTCATTATACTGGTCATTATACTAGTGCATCTATTAGTCATTCTGCTAGTCATTATACTGGTCATTATACTGGTCATTATACTAGTGCATATATTAGTCATTCTGCTAGTCATTATACTGGTCATTATACTAGTGCATCTATTAGTCATTCTGCTAGTCATTATACTGGTCATTATACTGGTCATTATACTAGTGCATCTATTAGTCATTCTGCTAGTCATTATACTGGTCTTATACTGGTCATTATACTAGTGCATCTATTAGTCATTCTGCTAGTCATTATCTAGTCATTATACTGGTCATTATACTGGTCATATACTAGTCATTATACTAGTCAATCTCTGGTCATTATACTAGTGCTCTATTAGTCATTCTGCTAGTCATTATACTGGTCATTATACTGGTCCTTATCTAGTCATTATACTGGTCATTCTACTAGTATTCTAACTTGGTCATTATACTGGTCAATCTACTGTCATTATACTGGTCAATCTACTGTGCATTATACTGGTCATTAT
>NW_022264210.1:0-33132 GCF_002021735.2 Oncorhynchus kisutch | reverse complement strand
CCTTGTGCCATCTCATGATGGACCCTGGCCTAAACCACACCACCAGTCTTTCACATAAAAAGAGGGAGCACCCTTCAGTCTCAGCCTCATTAGGGTCCCGGATCCCCATAGAGCTTTCTACTGGATACAAGACTCAAGCTGGAAACCTGCAGAAGACCTCCTCTCCTCCTCTCCTCCACTGGACCTACTGGATACAGACCCCAGCTGGACTCTAACAAGACGAACCTCTCCCCCACAGATCTACTGATAAAGACCCAAGCATGCACTTACCCAGACCACCACCTCCCCTCAAGGATCTACCGGACCCAACTATATACCAACCCTAAAGAGACACCTCACCGGGACCCAGACACCAGTGATATTCTACACTCCCCACAAGCATCTTACCTGAACGACGGACTCCTACGACTTGCCCTCCCCCCCAAAAGATACCTCATCGGGACCCAAACACCAGCTGATACTCCCACAGACCTTCAAAGATCTCTAGACCACCGAGACTCTACCACTCACACACCCCACACACCCTATTTTTTCTGGTCCATAATACGGCTTTTTACCGTTATGACCCAGTGCTCCTTTTTGCATTTTTTTCCCTCTCTGCCACCTGATGAAGCCGAGCAAGGCAGAAACGCGTCGTGGCTGGGTTTCCCCTAGATCTGTCGTGAAGCTGTAAAGAGGACAGGTCCCACACAGACTTCGGGGGTTACTCCTTTTGGCTACCTATTTTTTTTGTACTTTTTTCTCTCTCCTTACTTTCAGTTTTCACATAGGTACACACACCACACATGGCTGATCTACGGGACTATGCAGACCCTGGGACGGCCAGGACTATTCAGACCCCCCCTACATCCAGACTAGCCCCACAACTCGACGGGGTTAATGACCTACACGGACTCTCGGAACAAATCCGTAAGATCCGCACCAAGGGACCGGACGAAAAAAAGCTCGAGCGCAGCCTGGGCTCATTATGGAAACGCCACATAATGAACATTCTCCAAAGCCTCTACACAGCGGGGGAAACATCCCACACCAATGGACCTTCTCCCCTACCAGACAGCACCCCTCCACGGTCCCCATAGGACCAAACCACCAGAGGACTACACCCCTACACCATCACATCAGGGACACAAAGGACACATCTCCTGATGCCCTCCCCACCAGACCATCCCCATTCCTACATCCTACCTCATACCACCCCACTCCAGGTCCTCCAGAAGAACCACCTCAGACCCTCTACCCAGATACCCACCCTCCCTTCTGGGACTCCTACTCCCCCCTCCTACGGAACACACCCCCCCCACAGCACCCCCAAACATCTCAAGGACTCCCTGGTCAGCAGCCACCTTACATCATAAACCAGAGGGACGAATCACAACCCCCGGGAACCTCCAGGCCCTATACCACCACCACGGCTGAACCATTACAGAGACTTTCAGTACAGCGGAGGAACGACTGGACAGACACTGCACCTGCACCTTACACACCCACATCCCATACAATAGATAGGGGGTCATTAAGACCACAAACAACAGATCTTCAAATAGTACCATAGAGTTACCATGCCCATGGACTCTCAAGAAATACTTTCCTTTTTATTAAATAAATAAAAAAAAAAAAATAAAAAAAAAAAGGGATATAACTATATATTTATATATAAGTATATCACTTTTATTTTTCAAGCTTCTTGACCTCGGGGTTACCATGACCATGGACCTTTTGATGAAAAGAAACTACTAAATAGAACCTAATTATCTAATATTATTTACCCAGAACCCTCACCATCTCACCATCCTTCCAAATCTACCTCACTGAAGATACCCACCAGCACCCCCAACGGACGAGAACCTTTTTTCTCCAACTACTCTGGGGGCCCGGCTATTCGACTCCCCTGCAGCGAGCGGACCCTAAGTAATCAGGCCCAACCATACACCAAGCAAGAAGAAGGGAGGAAATGGTAGACCGGACTCCTTCGGGACCCCTCTGGGGCCTGTTGGCAGACCTATCGGCTCAACCCTCCCAGCCCCCCTACACACGGGAGACTCACGTAACGCGCTGGACCACTATCTACCCCAGATTAGATCTGGATTGGCAGTAGGTTCAGTAGCGCGCGTTTCCTCCTAGCGGGTTGGGATACCCAAAAGAGGGGCTTTTGGGTTATGCGCTGCGGCTGGAGGATCGCGTCTGCCGAATAACCCCTGGGGTGCCCAGATAATGTCTGGCGAGGTATCGGACCCCGCAGAGGAATTTCCCGCTGGGGGACCCCTTACCCCGCCGCACTTAGCCTGGACAACCGAACCATTTTTTACTTGGACTACGAACCAATTCACTGTCTAGGGATGATATACCTCTGGAAACGTTACGATCCTGGAAGGGAGTAATTCCACTGGTCACTATTACCCAAAACCTCTGAATTACCCACGACTGAGATGGTGGGGATGGAAACACCCAATTAACTTCTACTACTGCCGGACGTTTCATACGTAAGCCAGAGAAGGTTTGCCGGTTTCTAAACCCTCCATACACTGACCGAAACACAGGACGTGACTCCAGGGGCGGATGCATGACAACCGTATAGAGGGCTCACCTTCTGGGTTTTTGTCTGCTCAAACCACTGGCTGTTATAGACTGACCACTTGACAGGGACACATGGCAACCGACTGAGGCCCGGACCTGCACAAGGTACGCAACTCGATGGTTTTGCCTGATCCTACGCCAAGTATACCCTACAGACCAGCTGGATTCGACTAGACATGGGTTGATTTGGAAATAGGATCCTGGAAGGGAATAACTCCCAATCATACACATGATTGAAAACATCCAGGACCAAAGACTGACGAACACTGAAGTGAATACATAGACAACATGGAGCTAAAAAAGAAGGATCCGAAAGAGAGTAAACTCCCAGGTTGCACTATGCTTTCCACTTCCGTTGACATAGCGGACCTGGACATCATAACCATACCACTCGACATGGACACATGGCAACCAACCGAGGACCGGACCTGCATAAGGTACGCAACTCAAGGGCTTTGCCTGATCCTAAGTTGAGTTGACAGACCTACCTAAACTTAACCCTTTCTATACCTTACCCTAACCCTAACCCTAACCTTAACCATCCCGAAACCCATACCTAAACTTAACCCTAACCTTAACCCTTCTTAAAAAACCATATCTTACCCTAACCCTAAACCCTAACCTTAACCATTCTAAAACCATACCTAACCCTAACCCTACAGACAGACAGTCCTTTAACCCAACCAACGGGTTAATCTACAAGTGGGCGACCATGGGGCCTACAACTTTGGCCGGCCGCGCCCGTACCCTCCGACCTGCGCGTATATGATGTGGAGTGCAACCCCTCCCTTCCCCCCTCCGGTTTCCACGTGTCAGAGATGGAAGTGGATCAACCGACTCAAAACTAGAAACCAAACCAATGGCGAGTCACCGCTGCGTTGCTAGGTGTTGGGTATGGACGCAGCAAGCTAAGGACTTTTTTATCCCTTACACTCACTGGGATCCTCCCAAATCCGGCCTTATACAAGGGTTTCTTCTCCACCCTTGCACCCTCAGGATTGGTTTGATGGTGAATAGGTAAAAAAATTATCATTAGATTATATACCAACTAAAATAACCATACTCTACTCCTGACCCCTGGATGTACACCACCTACTAATTTTTTTCAACCCCAAAGCCTTTTTTTCCCAAAGAACCTGGACTCTACTACAACATACTCAAAAACTATTTTTTTATGAACACCACCCCCACCCCCCCCCCTTTTTTTTCAACAAAAGGAATCCCCCCCCTTTTTTTCTCAACGAAAGAAGACCCCTTCTCCAAGATCTTACCTTTTTCCACTAAAGAAGACTTTTCTCAAAGATAACCCCCCCCCTTTTTACTCTAGACTAAGACCTTTTTAAGACACCACCCTTTTTCAGCTAAAGAGGATTTTTTCTCAAAGATACCACCTTTTTTTACTCAAGACCAAAGGCCTTCTTTTTTTTCTCCAGACACTACCTCTTTTAGCTAAAGACAAAGACCTTTTTCAACAAAGAACTGGACTCACTACACTGACACAGGTGTAAGAGACTCTTTTACCCATCCTGACAACCGTATTTCCAACTTAGGAGCAAAAGGAAACAAATTATAATACAGGCTCACCACACTCACACCCCTGCACTATACACCCACATACCAAAAACCCAGGTAAGTACCAACATCCTACACCAGACCCTCCCCCAGGTAAGTATTCCCCCCACTGGAGCAGTCCCATTATCTTCGGAGGACACACATCACTGGAAACAGCCCAAAAAGTTGTTCTGGACCCGTACCTCCCATTCCCCAAGTGGACGTTAACTAAACAAGACGGCCAAATCTACTATATACCCAGGATCCCAAATGGACGAAAACGCGATGGAAGCTATACTCCGCTAAAAAGCACCAACTAAAGACGACTAGTTTAGCCACACTTCCAAGCTGGCCCAACTGAAACTACCCCCCAGAAACACTACCTACCACTACCCCTCAACAAAGAAACAAGATTATAAGTTCCCCACACACCTTGAAATGACCAAAGTTCACGACCTTCACTTCAACTCTACATCGCTCCTTTCTGCACTCTAACGCAAAAAAACGGAAAAAGATGTCCACCACTTTTGAAAGCCTACAGATAGACCTATGGGTCACATAGAAACTCAACTATAGTCTCATCCGAATCCCACAGATGTCCACCCTACCCTCAACTCCTCCTGAAACTGCAGAACCTCATCTTGGGTTCCTTCTAGGCCCAAACCCTCAACAAGAGCAGACCGCTCCCGACGCTAACACACAAGTCAATGAAGACACAGAGGTCAAACACTACTTTCTCAGAGGAGGATCTAACATACTTCTACTCATCACAGAAACTCCACGTTTGGCTTATTCTGACCCTTAAGACTTCTAGTCTTACCTAAAATTAACCTCACACCTCTGGGACCCCCACATCCTATACAGCACCCCAAAAGCAAAGTTTCATCCTTCGCATTGGTTTCTATGACAGAGGCTCCCCTACACCTTACAGACGAACAGACGCCTCACTCAAACAAAGGGAAGATATCATTGGACCAAACTCCAACAGGCCTTCACGTGCACACCGCATGCACACCTTGTGCCATCTCATGATTGGACCCCTGGCCTAAACCACACCCCCAGTCTTTCACATAAAAAGAGGAGCACCCTTCAGTCTCAGCCTCATTAGGGTCCCCGGATCCCCATAGAGCTTTCTACTGGATACAAGACTCAAGCTGGAAACCTGCAGAAGACCTCCTCTCCTCCTCTCCTCCACTGACCTACTGGATACAGACCCCAGCCTGGACTCTACCAAGACGAACCTCTCCCCCACAGATCTACTGGATAAAGACCCAAGCCTGCACTCTACCCAGACCACCTCTCCCCTCAAGGATCTACCGGACCCCAACTATATACCAACCCCTAAAGAGACACCTCACCGGGACCCAGACACCAGCTGATATTCTACACTCCCCACAAGCATCTTACCTGAACGACCGGACTCCTACGACTTGCCCTCCCCCCCAAAAGATACCTCATCGGGACCCAAACACCAGCTGATACTCCCACAGACCTTCATAGATCTTCTAGACCACCGAGACTCTACCACTCACACACACCCACACACACCCTATTTTTTCTGGTCCATAATACGGCTTTTTTACCGCATTATGACCCAGTGCTCCTTTTTGCATTTTTTTCCCTCTCTGCCACCTGATGAAGCCGAGCAAGGCAGAAACGCGTCGTGGCTGGGTTTCCCCTAGATCTGTCGTGAAGCTGTAAAGAGGACAGGTCCCACACAGACTTCGGGGGTTACTCCTTTTGGCTACCTATTTTTCTTTGTACTTTTTTCTCTCTCCTTACTTTCAGTTTTCACATAGGTACACACACCACACATGGCTGATCTACGGGACTATGCAGACCCTGGGGACGGCCAGGACTATTCAGACCCCCCACTCTACATCCAGACTAGCCCCACAACCTCGACGGGGCTCAATGACCTACACGGACCCTCGGAACAAATCCGTAAGATACGCACCAAGGGACCGGACGAAAAAAAGCTCCGAGCGGCAGCCTGGGCTCATTATGGAAACGCCACATAATGAACATTCCTCCAAAGCCTCTACACAGCGGGGGAAACATCCCACACCAATGGACCTTCTCCCCTACCAGACAGCACCCCTCCACGGTCCCCATAGGACCAAACCACCAGAGGACTACACCCCTACACCATCACATCAGGGACACAAAGACACATCTCCTGATGCCCTCCCCACCAGACCATCCCACTCTACATCCTACCTCATACCACCCCACTCCAGGTCCTCCAGAAGAACCACCTCAGACCCTCTACCCAGATACCCACCCTCCCTTCTGGGACTCCTACTCCCCCCTCCTACGGAACACCACCCCCCCACAGCACCCCCAAACATCTCAAGGACTCCCTGGTCAGCAGCCACCTTACATCATAAACCAGAGGGACGAATCACAACCCCCGGGAACCTCCAGGCCCTATACCACCACCACGGCTGAACCATTACAGAGACTTTCAGTACAGCGGAGGAACGACTGGACAGACACTGCACCTGCACCTTACACACCCCACATCCCATACAATAGATAGGGGGTCATTAAGACCACAAACAACAGATCTTCAAATAGTACCATAGAGTTACCATGCCCATGGACTCTCAAGAAATACTTTCCTTTTTATTAAATAAATAAAAAAAAAAAAATAAAAAAAAAAAAAAGGGATATAACTATATATTTATATATAAGTATATCACTTTTATTTTTCAAGCTTCTTGACCTCGGGGTTACCATGACCATGGACCTTTTGATGAAAAGAAACTACTAAATAGAACCTAATTATCTAATATTATTTACCCAGAACCCTCACCATCTCACCATCCTTCCAAATCTACCTCACTGAAGATACCCACCAGCACCCCCAACGGACGAGAACCTTTTTTCTCCAACTACTCTGGGGGCCCGGCTATTCGACTCCCCTGCAGCGAGCGGACCCTAAGTAATCAGGCCCAACCATACACCAAGCAAGAAGAAGGGAGGAAATGGTAGACCGGACTCCTTCGGGACCCCTCTGGGGCCTGTTGGCAGACCTATCGGCTCAACCCTCCCAGCCCCCCTACACACGGGAGACTCACGTAACGCGCTGGACCACTATCTACCCCAGATTAGATCTGGATTGGCAGTAGGTTCAGTAGCGCGCGTTTCCTCCTAGCGGGTTGGGATACCCAAAAGAGGGGCTTTTGGGTTATGCGCTGCGGCTGGAGGATCGCGTCTGCCGAATAACCCCTGGGGTGCCCAGATAATGTCTGGCGAGGTATCGGACCCCGCAGAGGAATTTCCCGCTGGGGGACCCCTTACCCCGCCGCACTTAGCCTGGACAACCGAACCATTTTTTACTTGGACTACGAACCAATTCACTGTCTAGGGATGATATACCTCTGGAAACGTTACGATCCTGGAAGGGAGTAATTCCACTGGTCACTATTACCCAAAACCTCTGAATTACCCACGACTGAGATGGTGGGGATGGAAACACCCAATTAACTTCTACTACTGCCGGACGTTTCATACGTAAGCCAGAGAAGGTTTGCCGGTTTCTAAACCCTCCATACACTGACCGAAACACAGGACGTGACTCCAGGGGCGGATGCATGACAACCGTATAGAGGGCTCACCTTCTGGGTTTTTGTCTGCTCAAACCACTGGCTGTTATAGACTGACCACTTGACAGGGACACATGGCAACCGACTGAGGCCCGGACCTGCACAAGGTACGCAACTCGATGGTTTTGCCTGATCCTACGCCAAGTATACCCTACAGACCAGCTGGATTCGACTAGACATGGGTTGATTTGGAAATAGGATCCTGGAAGGGAATAACTCCCAATCATACACATGATTGAAAACATCCAGGACCAAAGACTGACGAACACTGAAGTGAATACATAGACAACATGGAGCTAAAAAAGAAGGATCCGAAAGAGAGTAAACTCCCAGGTTGCACTATGCTTTCCACTTCCGTTGACATAGCGGACCTGGACATCATAACCATACCACTCGACATGGACACATGGCAACCAACCGAGGACCGGACCTGCATAAGGTACGCAACTCAAGGGCTTTGCCTGATCCTAAGTTGAGTTGACAGACCTACCTAAACTTAACCCTTTCTATACCTTACCCTAACCCTAACCCTAACCTTAACCATCCCGAAACCCATACCTAAACTTAACCCTAACCTTAACCCTTCTTAAAAAACCATATCTTACCCTAACCCTAAACCCTAACCTTAACCATTCTAAAACCATACCTAACCCTAACCCTACAGACAGACAGTCCTTTAACCCAACCAACGGGTTAATCTACAAGTGGGCGACCATGGGGCCTACAACTTTGGCCGGCCGCGCCCGTACCCTCCGACCTGCGCGTATATGATGTGGAGTGCAACCCCTCCCTTCCCCCCTCCGGTTTCCACGTGTCAGAGATGGAAGTGGATCAACCGACTCAAAACTAGAAACCTAACCCTAACCCTAACCCTAACCCTAACCCTAACCCTAACCCTAACCCTAACCCTAACCCTAACCCTAACCCTAACCCTAACCCTAACCCTAACCCTAACCCTCCCAGCCCCACAAAAACAGGAGACTCACGTACCGCGCTGAACGACTATCTACCCCAGTTTAGAATTGGATTGGCAGTATGTTCAGTAGCGCGTGTTTCATCCTAGCGGGTTGGGGCAGTTAAGTCCTCGAAAAGTGGGGCTTTTGGGTCAGGCGCTGCGGCTGGAGGTTTCGCTTCCGCCGTGTAATCCCTGGGGTGCCCAGATTACGTCTGGCGGAGAATTGGATCCCACAGAACAATTTTTTTACTGGGGGACTCCTTACCCCGCCGCACTAAGCCTGGACAACCGACCCACTTTTTTACCTGTACTACGAAAAAATTCATTGTCTAGGGTTGGCATACCACTGGAACACTACGATCCTGGAAGGGAGTAGCTCCACGGGTCACTATCACCCAAACCACTGAATTACCTACGACTGAGATGGTGGGGATGGACACATGGCAATCAACTTCTACTACTGCCAGACGTACGATACAAAAACCAGAGAAGATTTGCCTGATCCTAAACCCTCCATACACCCACTGAAACACAGGACGGATCTCCAAGGGCGGATGCATGACAACCGTAGAGAGGGCTCGCCTTCTGGGTTGTTGTCTGCTCAAACCACTGGTAGTTGAAAGACTAAACCACTTGACATGGACACATGGCAACCAACTGAGGTCCGGACCTGCATAAGGTACGCAACTTCATGGTTTTGCCTGATCCCACGCCGAGTATACCCATACAGACCAGCTCGATTCGACTAGACATGGGCTGATTCAGAGTTAAGATCCTGGAAGGGAATAACCCCTGAATTACACAACATGATTGAAAACATCCAGGACCTAACGACTGACGAACACGGAAGTAAATACATGGAGCTAGGAGAAAAGGATCCGATGGGGAGTAAACTCCTAGGTTGCACTATGCTTTCCACTTCCGTTGACATAGCGGACCTAGACATCATGACCATACCACTTGACATGGACACATGGCAACCAAACGAGGACCGGACCTGCATAAGGTAAGGTTTTGCCTGATCCTACGTCGAGTTGACAGACCTACCTAAACCTAACCTTAACCATTCTAAAAAACTATACCTTACCCTAACCACTCTAAAAACCCTTACCTAAACCTTACCTTAACCATTCTAAAAAACTATACCTTACCCTAACCGTAACCATTCTAAAAACCATACCTAACCCTAACCCTACAGACAGACAGTCTTTACACCCAACCAACGGGTTAATCTACAAGTGGGCAACCATGAGGCCTACAACTTTGGCCGGCCGCGCCCGGACCCCTCCGGCCTACACGCATATGATGTGGAGTGCACCCCCTCCCTTCCCCCCTCCGGTTTCCACATGTCAGAGATGGAAGTGGATCAACCGACTCAAAACTAGAAACCTAACCCTAACCCCCCCCCCACACCTAACCCTAACCTAACCCTAACCTAACCCTAACCCTCTAACCCTAACCCTAACTAACCCTTTACACCTGCTTTGCTTGCTGTTAGGGGTTTTAGGCTGGGTTTCTGTACAGCACTTTGAGATATCAGCTGATGTAAGAAGATACATTTGATTTGAGTAGCATCTGCAGCAACATGAATGGTAGCTTGAACCTATTTTAATGTCTCTAGCTCTTCTTTGAAAATACACTCAGGCTTTGAAACCACCTGCTGTCGTGTCAATGTCTCTGTGGTGACATGTTTCATTTCATCCCAGTTCAATTGTATTTCCTCCAGCCACCCTCTCCCTAGTAAACTGGGGCCATTTCCTTCCAATACTAAGAGATACAGACTTTTCTTTTGTCCTTGATATTCCACTTTAATATCAGCAACTCCAATCATAGTCATCTTCTCCCCTGTGTACATGTTGGGTTTAATGGGGGTGTCCTATTATCCCACATGCATAACACTTTTCATGTTTGAATTTCCAGTCAATGTTTGCCTTTGCAACGATAACCGGCTCTATTGGCTGCTGCCCCGCAGCTTTCCCTTCTTCGAAACACAGCCCGCTCAGAGCTGTTTTACTGTATGACAGAGTCGTGCCCCTTGCCTGCAAATCCAGAGCATTTCTATGTGCAGACTCCATGGCCAGGGACAGTAGGATTGCATTCTTAAACGTGAGATTAGGCTCTGATAACAAGCGTATTTGTATCCTGTCATCATTAATCCCACACACCAGCCGATCGAGTAGCATTTCCGATAATGTCTTCCCATAGTTACAGTCCAGTGCTAGTTCTCAACTCAGACACATGTTCCCCCATCAATTCCCTAGCTCTTCTCATGCTGTGTAACAGTTTTGTTTCCCCTCTCCTCACCCATACCTGTGACCCTCTGCACACATCAACATCTGACACCCTCGAAGCATCGTTACCTATCACTCCACAAAAGCCGTGGCCTTTGCAGAGCAAGGGAAACAATTACTTCAAGGCACTGTTGCCAACTTAGCGACTTTGTCCCTATATTTAGCGAGTATTCAGACCCCTCTAAGGACACATTTTCAAAATAGCAACAAATCTAGCGACTTTTTCTGGTGTTATTAGAGACTTTTGGAGACTCTGACGTGAACGCACGTATCGTTCTTACTCTTCTCAATGAGCAGCAGGTGCTGCCATGGGCCCCACCCCCGTCCCAAAGCACTCACATGTGGCCCAGTCCCCGAGCAGCAGTCAGAGCAGGAGATGTTCACCCCTCCGCGTCCAGACTGCAAATGAATCGCCGCTGGCTGAGTAAACCCTGTATTGAACCAATACTGCCATCTGTTGGTAAACATAATACTTAACATACATATACCAGGTTACTACACTTTTGATATCATTATTTTTGTTTACAATTCTATACATTTTGCTTTAAATTGTTTGGTTTTTGATTTCAACATCCATTATTTCCCTCTTTCTCGAAAATATAATGTTTACATTTTCAACTTTATTTTTCATGTTTACGATATATTATATTTAAAATTCAATACATATGGCGTGTAATTGGCCCCATAGAAAACTCTCCCATTCATGGGTCAGATTGGGGTGGCAGGTGGTTCGTGTTGGGCCTGTAACTGAACGGTTGCTGGATGGAATCCCTAAACTGACAAGGTTCAAATCTGTCGTTCTGAACAAGGGTCAGACTGTTCCATGGTAGGCCATCATTGTAAATAAGAATTTGTTCTTAACTGAATTGTCTAGATAAATGAGGAAGAAAGGACCGACTTGTAGGAAACTCTGCCTCCAGCAGGTGGTGTAGTTTCGCTCACCAAGCAAGGAGTTTTGCATGGAGGTCAATCAGTGTCGAATTTGGTCAACAAAAACATTTATGGCTTATTTGCTATGTATTTATTTGCTGTGAGGTTTATTTGACCCAATAGAAGTTTCGTAAGCATGTAGATAGGACACGTGACATCCCCACAACTTTGAGAAAAAACACTTTATATCATGATGTCCATGCACATAGAATGAGGCAAGATGCACAGCATCTTTCTGCACAGTATACAACAAAAAATGATTTCAACATCCATTATTTCACCTTTCCTTGAAAATATCATGTTTACATTTTCAACTTTATTTTCCATGTTTATGATTTATTTTATTTTATATTCAATACATGCAATTGGCCCCATACTTTTGATTCATCTCGCTCTGTAGAAACAGAGCACAAACTCTCGCGATGTTTCCGTGCTTTGTGAACAGCCTCTCGGTCTGGACACAAATAAGCTGCTTGCGCATCTCAGCTGACGCGGCGGGAACGGGGAGAGCTCGAGACCCTGGCGGAGGTGAGTTGTGTTTCAGGTAATAAAGAGTCTCTAACGTCATGATAGATAGTGTTAGAGTACATGGTACAGAGAGATACAACTCCGTGTCACTGAGCTGCGCTCCGCTGGGAGCTGTCTGACAGGGCTGAGTAAGGAGAAGAGACCGCTGGTCTGCAACTAGTCACAGATAATTGTCCTTCCTCTCTCCATCCCAGCCCGAATCTCCTTTCCCTAACACGTGTATACATCTAACCCACACCCTTAGAAGTATGTATATTCATCAGTCGCAGCTCAATCCGTTTCTAAACAGCTCCGGATGTAAAGCCCGTTCTGTTCGCTCCTCGCCTTGCGCTGTGAAAGGCGACATTGTATTCGCGAGACCCAACCGGGCTGCTGCTGCACGTGACTAAACCCCGCTGTAATAACGGTGTATCTGAACCCATAACCTAACCATAATCTAACCCATCTGCTCTTATATCATCTAGCTGAAGGTGAGACGTGTGTGTGTGTGTGTGTGTGTGTGTGTGTGTGTGTGTGTGTGTGTGTGTGTGTGTGTCAGTCCCATGTTTCCTATGTGAGTTGTGTGGAACAGTAAGTGAAGGAATCGGACTAATAGTCTTATTTCTTCCTGGAGCATACAGACTCCTCCCCTCTCTCCTCTCCCCCACTCTCATTTCCTCCCTTTTATCCTCCTCTCTCCAGTCCTTTCCTCTCCTGTCCTCCTCTCACCTCTCCTCATCTCTCCTCCTCTCATCTCTCCTGCCCTCCTCTCCCTTGTCCTCCTCTCCTCTCCTCCCTTTTATCCTCCTCTCCTCCTTTCCTCTCCACTCCTCCTTTCGTCTCTCCTCTCATCTCTCCTCCCCTCCCCTGTCCTCTCCCTCCTCCTCTCATCTCTCCACTATCTTCCTCTTCTCTCTCCTGTCTTCCTCTCCTCCCCTCCCTCTTCTCTCCTCTGCTTCTAACTACAGAATTGAGTGTGTACATCTCTACAGGAAGAGGAAGTGACACACTATAGCTGCAGAGTTCCATATTTAGAATGGTTGGAAAAGAACTGTGAAGCTCTGTGTTTTAACACAGAACACTTCAGAAGAGATGGAATAGTAATTACTATCTTTTTATCTGAGAGGGGCAGATGCAACAACTGCAATAGCAAGAACAGTAGGAAAAATATCACTAGTAAAACATCTGTATAAAAATAATAATAATTGGAATGACAGCCACATAAGCTTTATTATTAGTAGTAATAGGTTATAGGTCCTTAGTGTGCGTACGTACCAGGGTTTCCGTTAGGAAAATGTGTCTCTGGACCCATATGCATTGGTTGGGAATCTGATTATGGCATCCACCCACAGAATCACATTTACATTATGGTAATTCACCCACAGTGCTCAGAATGACAGAATTACATTTACATTATGGTAATTCACCCAAATCAAATCAAATCAAATTTATTTATATAGCCCTTCGTACATCAGCTGATATCTCAAAGTGCTGTACAGAAACCCAGCCTAAAACCCCAAACAGCAAGCAATGCAGGTGTAGAAGCACGGTGGCTAGGAAAAACTCCCTAGAAAAGGCCAATACCTAGGAAGAAACCTAGAGAGGAACCAGGCTATGTGGGGTGGCCAGTCCTCTTCTGGCTGTGCCGGGTGGAGATTATAACAGAACATGGCCAAGATGTTCAATGTTCATAAATGACCAGCATGGTCGAATAATAATAAGGCAGAACAGTTGAAACTAGAGCAGCAGCACAGTCAGGTGGAAGTTGAAACTGGAGCAGCAGCATGGCCAGGTAGACTGGGGACAGCAAGGAGTCATCATGTCAGGTAGTCCTGGGGCATGGTCCTAGGGCTCAGGTCCTCCGAGAGAGAGAAAGAAAGAGAGAAGGAGAGAATTAGAGAACGCACACTTAGATTCACACAGGACACCGAATAGGACAGGAGAAGTACTCCAGATATAACAAACTGACCCCAGCCCCCCGACACATAAACTACTGCAGCATAAATACTGGAGGCTGAGACAGGAGGGGTCAGGAGACACTGTGGCCCCATCCGAGGACACCCCCGGACAGGGCCAAACAGGAAGGATATAACCCCACCCACAGTGCTCAGAATGACAGAAGTACATTTACATTATGGTAATTCACCCACAGTGCTCAGAATGACAGAATTACTATTACATTATGGTAATTCACCCACAGTGCTCTCAGAATGACAGAATTACATTTACATTATGGTAATTCACCCACAGTGCTCAGAATGTTTAAATTATGGTAATTCACCCACAGTGCTCAGAATGACAGAATGACATTTACATTATGGTAATTCATTTTGGCAGAACATGCAACTCCAGGATGCAATGATGTCCTTCTTACCAAATTCTGTCCAGTAACTGTCCACGTTTACTTTTCCAACAAGTAACGGACAGCAAAATCACTAGTCTGTCACAGTACTGTACCAATAGTACAAAAGTGTAGCTATTCTATTGGTCAGCTCGTCATTCTGTGAGAAAAATAAATAGCCTATTCCAAACAAACTCTGGGACAGTTGTGGGACAATAGATCCCAAATTCATACCAGTGAGCCTAGGCCACATCCCAAAACGTATTTAAAAGTATTGAGGCTGATGCAACAGATCAAAACATTTTATTTAAAAATATTGATAAAATATTATTTCTTCACATTACAACTGCGCAGCAATGCGCACACAGCAGTAGGCTACGCGCGTATGTTCGTTCCATAATGCAATTAGTGGAAAACACCTTGTCAAAAGCACACTGCACATACGAGCGGTTTCATGTGACTGAAAATATCTGTTAGAAACTTAGAATGAGGGGAGATCTACAGATGCAACAACTAGCATGGGATGCTAATATGACCAGGATTATCATCAACTAGCATGGGATGCTAATATGACTAGGATTATCATCAACTAGCATGGTATGCTAATATGACTAGGATTATCATCAACTAGCATGGGATGCTAATATGACCAGGATTATCATCAACTAGCATGGTATGCTAATATGACAAGGGTTATCATCAACTAGCATGGGTTGCTAATATAACTAGGATTATCATCAACTAGCATGGGTTGCTAATATAACTAGGATTATCATCAACTAGCATGGGATGCTAATATGACCAGGATTATCATCAACTAGCATGGACTGCTAATATGACCAGGATTATCATCAACTAGCATGGACTGCTAATATGACAAGGGTTATCATCAACTAGCATGGGTTGCTAATATAACTAGGATTATCATCAACTAGCATGGGATGCTAATATGACCAGGATTATCATCAACTAGCATGGGATGCTAATATGACTAGGATTATCATCAACTAGCATGGGATGCTAATATGACTAGGATTATCATCAACTAGCATGGGATGCTAATATGACCAGGATTATCATCAACTAGCATGGGATGCTAATATGACCAGGATTATCATCAACTAGCATGGGATGCTAATATGACTAGGATTATCATCAACTAGCATGGGATGCTAATATGACTAGGATTATCATCAACTAGCATGGGATGCTAATATAACTAGGATTATCATCAACTAGCATGGGATGCTAATATGACTAGGATTGTGCCTTTGGCTACTGTAAAATTAAAGAAAATGTATAAAACGAATAAAACACGAGAGAAATAGGTTACTGGTTTCAATGTCATATGGAAATTTTTATTTTTTTTACATTTTAGTCATTTAGCAGATGCTCTTTTCCAGAGCAATTAGTGTTAAGTTCCTTGCTCAAGGGCACATCAATAGGTTTTTCACCTAGTTGGCTCGGGGATTTCGGTTACTGGCCCAATGCTCTTATCCACTCAGCTACCTGCCGCCCTAAAATAAATGCCTCCACATTTATAGAAATGGATTTTGGCTCGGCTACTTTGAAGCAAAGTGCCTCATAATTTGAAGTAAAACGTTAAGGTTTCACACAATTAAGTATGTTTTTCAAATGCATTCTGCCTCCAGCTCATTGCAGTGGTGTGTGACACGCTGAAGCCTACTTACCATTACCTAAGCACTTCAATGGAGAATGGGAAGAGCGCTTCAATAACCAGTTAAGAAATAAAAATAGTAGCTCTATTGCTCTATTTTATCCTTGAGATGTTGATGCTTTGTTTCTAAATGTCAGCAAATGTTTTATGGCTTCATAGCATTGTTGCCCGAGGCAGGTCTGACATATCACACAGACCGGTTTTGGTAGGCAGCTGTCCTTTGAAACAAATCCAGGGAGAAAGAGGCTGGGTGTCTACGCTTGACACTTACATGCGACTTCTGCTAACAATACGATGATCGCATTGAAAAAACAAGTCTAGATGCACAAAAGTCTGATTGTGGTCTGATTGTGTTCATATCTGGGTGACCACTCCGGGAGGTGGTCAGGGATGCATTATGTGCGTATTTCTCCTCAGTCTGGACTATCAGGCTGCCGAAAGCACATACAGTGGGAGACGTTATCAGTACCCACAAATCTCCAGAAAACGTGTTTTGGGAGCGAGGCACCTTTTTTCATTAAACGTTGGAGGAAATCCATTCCTAGCGTGTCTCTTTAGCTTTGCTAGCTGGCTGTCTAGCTACATAAGTTAGCTGGATAGTTATCTGAAGTAGTGGGCAACTGCTATCAGGTTGTCGTGTTATTATCAGATTTAGCCTGTTCCACAGCTTGCAGAATGCATACTGGCAGTGTAGCCTAGTGGTTAGAGCATTGGACTAGTAACCGAAAGGTTGCAAGTTCAAATCCCCGAGCTGACAAGGTACAAAATCTGTCGTTCTGCCCTTGAACAGGCAGTTAACCCACTGTTCCTAGGCCGTCATTGAAAATAAGAATTTGTTCTTAACTGACTTGCCTAGTAAATAAAGGTACAATAAAAATAAAATAAATACAAATTTCAGTCAAGGGAATCTGGACACAATGTGGACAAAGTAGACACATTTAAATGTAGGTGTAGATCCATGACGTGTCGGAATTCAATGATCAGAATACAAAAGCTGCATGAACTGTCAAGTCTAGACACGGCCAGAGAGAGCATGCAGACTGGAGCAGGGCTTGTGTGTGTGTGTGTGTGTGTGTGTGTGTGTGTGTGTGTGTGTGTGTGTGTGTGTGTGTGTGTGTGTGTGTGTGTGTGTGTATATTTGGTGTTGCTATACTTCGCAAGTGGTCCTAGGGCAAGTGTGTATTAGAGTCAAATATATGCCGCAGACCAAATAACCCCCCAATCATATTCAAGACAAATATTCTGCAGATCGACAAGCATTCCTCCATGGACCGGCGCCGGTCCACATACCTGGGTTTAATCAAATGTATTTATATAGCCCTTCGTACATCAGCTGATATCTCAAAGTGCTGTACAGAAACCCAGCCTAAAACCCCAAACAGCAAGCAATGCAGGTGTAGAAGCACGGTGGCTAGGAAAAACTCCCTAGAAAGGCCAATACCTAGGAAGAAACCTAGAGAGGAACCAGGCTAAAGACTGCTCGAGTAGATTTAATGAAACATGCTGTTTATTGCTTGTCATTCATTGCTTGTCATGTCATTGCTTGCCTCGTTGCTGCAGTGGTTTGCAAGTGATTTACATTTTTCTAATGCTGTCAATTCTTTTGGGTCTTCTTTTTCACTGTGCTCATCTCTCTGTCTGTCCTGTGCAACTATTTGCAATGCATCAGTGCAACAATGTTATCATGAGCGGCCAAAGTGATCACACCATCTCCTTTCCCAGACAGTTCATTTGAACTGATACTGTAGGCCTATTTTACATTCAGTTGACCTTTCGCTAAGCACTGCCCAGAATGTTGGGGAACCAATGGTTGTGCTCCGTTTGATAGCAACTGGCACTAACAATTCTTACCAGTGCTGCTAATGTAATGACCATATATCCATATATGTCCATATAGTTACTTTGTCGCTATATGTAATGACTTGTCCCTATATTTAGTTACTTTGTTCCTATATTTAGTTACTTTGTTCCTATATTGAGCAACATTTCAGACCCTTCCAATGACTTTGTCCCTATATTTAGTTACTTTGTCCCTATATTTAGTTACTTTGTCCCTATATTTAGTTACTTTGTCCCTATATTTAGTTACTTTGTCCCTATATTTAGTTACTTTGTCCCTATATTTAGTTACCTTGTCCCTATATTTAGTTACTTTGTCCCTATATTTAGTTACTTTGTCCCTATATTTAGCAACTTTTCAGACCCTTCCAATGACTTTGTCCATATATTTAGCAACTTTGTCACTATAGTTAGCGACTTTTTCTCATGATTAGGTAATTATTGGAGTTAGGTGTGTTAGCTGCGACAAAACTGATACCAATCAGGCCCCGAGGACTGGAATTGCCCACCCCTACACTAGCACCTAGGCTTGTGCTTGAGAGATTGTTTATGAGATCTTTGGTAATTTTCTATAATGTCTGCTACGTGAAGTGAGTCATTATTAGTGAATGTGCATTAAGCATGATTCTGGTTTTAATTGTGATAATAAAAAAGGGCATTTTGATAAACAAACTTGAAAGCCAGACCAGCAAAAAGAAGGTTAAACTATTTGGATAAATTAATTAAATTATTAATTTCACAAGTCCTGAATTCAGTGTGTGTGTTTTAGAGGTCGACCGATTCTGATTTTTCAACGCCGATACCGATTATTGGAGGACCAAAAAAAGCCGATACTGATTAATCGGACGATTTTTATATATATATTTGTATTAATGACAATTACAACAATACTGAATGAACACTTTTATTCTAACTTAATATAATACATCAATAAAATCTATTTAGTCTCAAATAAATAATGAAACATGTTCAATTTGGTTTAAATAATGCAAAAACAAAGTGTTGGAGAAGAAAGTAAAAGTGCAATATGTGCCATGTAAGAAAGCTAATGTTTAAGTTCCTTGCTCAGAACATGAGAACATATGAAGGCTGGTGGTTCCTTTTAACATGAGTCTTCAATATTCCCAGGGAAGAAGTTTTAGGTTTTGTTACACCCTGACCTTAGTTCTCTTAGTTTTCTTTATTATTTTGGTTAGGTCAGGATGTGACGAGGGTGCTATGTGTGTTTTGGTCTTGTCTAGGGTTTTTGAACATCTATGGGGTTTTGGTATGTCTAGGTAAATGTAGGTCTATGGTGGTCTGAATTCGTTCCCAATCAGAGGCAGCTGTTTATCGTTGTCTCTGATTGGGGATCCTATTTAGGTTGCCATTTTCCGTTTTGGTTTTGTGGGTTATTGTCTATGTGTAGTTGCCTGTCAGCACTCGGTTTATATAGCGCCACGGTTATTTTGTTTAGAGTTCTTTCTTTATTAAAATAAGTATGTATTCATATCACGCTGCGCCTTGGTCTCATCAATACGACAAGGTTGTAGTTATTATAGGACTATTTCTCTCTATACCATTTGTATTTCATATACCTTTGACTATTGGATGTTCTTATAGGCACTATAGTATTGCCAGCCTAATCTCGGGAGTTGACAGGCTTGAAGTCAAACAGCTCAATGCTTGAAGCACAGCGAAGAGCTGCTGGCAAACGCAGGAAAGTGCTGTTTGAATGCTTACGAGCCTGCTGCTGCCTACCACCACTTAGTCAGACTGCTCTATCATAGATTTAATTATAACAACACACAGAAATACGAGCCTTAGGTCATTAATATGGTCAAATCCGGAAACGATCATTTTGAAAACAAAACATTAATTATTTCAGTGAAAGACGGAACCGTTCCGTATTTTATCTAACGGGTGGCATCCCTAAGTCTGAATATTGCTGTTACATTGCACAATCTTTAATGTTATGTCATAATTATGTACAATTCTGTCATATTAATTACGGTCTTTGTTAGGAAGAAATGGTCTTCACACAGTTCGCAACGAGCCAGGCAGCCCAAATTGCTGCAATTTACCCTGACTCTGCTTGCACAGAATGCAAGAGAAGTGACACAATTTCCCTAGTTAATAGAAATTCATGTTAGCAGGCAATATGAACAAAATATGCAGGTTTAAAAATATATACTTGTGTATTGATTTTAAGAAAGGCATTGATGTTTATGGTTAGGCACACATTGGTGCAACGACAGTGCTTTTTTCGTGAATTCGCTTGTTAAATCATCCCCCGTTTGGCGAAGTAGGCTGTGATTCGATGCTAAATTAACAGGCACCGCATCGATTATATACAACGCAGGACAAGCTAGATAAACTAGTAATATCATCAACCATGTGTAGTTGTGAAGATTGATTGTTTTTTATAAGATAAGTTTAATGCTAGCTAGCAACTTACCTTGGCTCCTAGCTGCACTCGTGTAACACGAGGAGACTGCCATAATCGGCAAAAATGAGATTCCCGATTGTTATGAAAACTTGAAATTTGGCCCTAATTAATCAGCCATTTCGATTAATGGGTCGACCTCTAGTGTGTTTGTGTAACAGTGTTTGTGTAACAGTCTATGTTCTCTGCTGCTTGTGTTAAGGGTGTCAACATGGGGAAGTGGAGGTGGTTCCGTGTCTCTCTGGTTCTGGGTTCAGTCTTTATGATCCTGTTGATTATTCTCTACTGGGACGACGTTGGAGCCTCTCACCTCTACCTGCCCCCCCTCTCCCCCCGGCCCGCCCCTCACCACTCCCCCACACACCCAACCCCCTCCTTCCTCTCCGACATCAATGCCTTTGTAAACCAGTTCCTGGAGGGAACCAATGATCCTACAGATTCCGCCCCCCCAGACTCTGCCAACCAATCAGAGCACGCTGAGGAGCGGTACGTTCCCCGGAGGGAGTGGAAAGTCCATCTGACGCCCATCGACCCCGAGAAACGACTAGGACAGGTAATCCTAACCCTCCCTCTCAATGCAATTCAATGTAAGGGCTCTGTTGGCATGGGAAAACATATGTTTACATTGCCAAAGCAAGTGAAGTAGATAATAAACAAAAGTGAAATAAACAATACAAATTTACAGAAAACATTACACTCACAAAAGTAAAAAAAGAATAAAGACATTTCAAATGTCTTATCACTTGCAAATAGTTCAAGTACAAAAGGGAAAATAAATCAAACTTAAATGTGTTTGTTCTTCACTGGTTTCCCTTTTCTTGTGGCAACAGGTCACACATCTTGCTGCTGTGATGGAACAGTGGTATTTCACCCAGTAGATATGGGAGTTTATCAAAATTGGGTTTGTTTTTTAATTCTTTGTGTATCTGAGTAATCTGAGGGAAATATGTGTCTCTAATATGGTCATACATTGGGCAGGAGGTTAGGAAGTGCAGCTTAGTTTCCACCTCATTTTGTGGGCAGTGTGCACATAGCCTGTCTTCTCTTGAGAGCCAGGTCTGCCTACGGCGTCCTTTCTCAATAGCAAGGCTATGCTCTCTAAGTCTGTACATAGTCAAAGCTTTCCTTAAGTTTGTGTCAGTCACAGTGGTCAGGTATTCTGCCACGGTGCTCTCTGTTTAGGACCAAATAGCATTCCAGTTTGCTCTGTTTTTTGTTAATTCTTTCCAATGTCTCAAGTAATTATATTTTTGTTTTCTCATGATTGGATCTAATTGTGTTGCTGTCCTTGGACTCAGTGGGGTCTGTTTGTGTTTGTGTTTATGAACAGAGTCGCAGAACCAGCTTGCTTAGGGGACTCTTCTCCAGATTCATCTCTCTGTAGGTGATGGCTTTGTAATGGAAGGTTTGGGAATTGCTTCCTTTTAGGTGGTTGTAGAATTTAACAGCTCTTTTCTGGATTTTGATAATTAGCAGGTATCGGCCTAATTCTGCTCTGCATACATTACTCTGCATGTTTTACGTTGTAGACAGAGGATGTTTTTGCAGAATTCTGCATGCATGTCTCAATTTGGTGTTTGTCTCATTTTGTGTATTCTTGGTTGGTGAGCGGACCCCAGACCTCACAACCATAAAGGGCAATGGGTTCTATAACATGATTCAAGTATTTTTAGCCAGATCCTAATTGGGATTTTAAATGGTATGTTCCTTTTTATGGTATAGAAGGCTCTTCTTGTCTCTCAGATCAATCACAGCTCTGTGGCACTGATGTTTAGGCCGAGTTATGTATAGTTTTTTGTGTGCTCTAGGGCAATGGTGTCTAGATGGAATTTTAATTTGTGGTCCTGGCAACTGGACCTTTTTTGGAACACCATTATTTTTGTCTTACTGAGATTTACTGTCAGGGCCCAGGTCTGACAGAATCTGTGCAGAAGATCTTGGTGCTGCTATAGGCCCTCCTTGTTTGGGAACAGGAGCACCAGATCATCAGCAAACAGTAGACATTTGACTTCAGATTCTAGTAGGGTGAGGCCGGTTGCAGACTGTTCTAGTGCCCTCACCAATTCCTTGATATATATGTTGAAGAGGGTGGGGCTCAAGCTGCATCCCTGTCTCACTCCACAACCCTGTGGAAAGAAATTGATGTTTTTTTTGCCAATCTTAACTGCACACTTGTTTTTTGTGTACATAGATTTTATAATGTCGTATGTTTTTTCCCCAACACCACTTTCCATCAATTTGTATAGCAGGCCCTCATCCCAAATTGAGTCAAAGCTTTTTTGAAATCAACAAAGCATGAGAAGACTTTGCCTTTCTTTTAGTTAGTTTGTTTGTTAATTAGGGTATGCAGGGTGAATACGTGGTCTATCATACAGTAATTTGGTAAAAATACAATTTGACATTTGCTCAATGCAGAGGATTTTCCCAAGGTTGCTGTGGACAAATATCCCACAGTAGTTATTGGGGTCAAATTTGTTTCTCTCTCTCACCTCTCACTCTTGTTTTCATGCCTCTCGCTCTCTCCCTCCTCCACTCTCTTCCCACTCTCTCTCTTTTCAGGAGAGAAGGCGGCAGCGTCTCCATGACCTCTGTCACCATGGTGATGACCTGGCTTTTCCGGGGAAGAACCGTTCGTTTGACGACATCCCCAACAGGGAGCTGGATCACCTGATCGTCGACGACCGCCACGGTATCATATACTGCTACGTCCCCAAGGTACACACACATACACAAACGGCCACGGGCTCATATTGTTTTATTTAACCTTTATTTAATCAGGCAAATCAGTTCAGAACAAATTCTTAACTGACCTATTTACAATGATGGCCAAACCTGGACGACGCTGTGCCAAATGTGCGCCGCCCTATGGGACTCCCAATCACGGCCGGTTGTGATACAGCCTGTATTCGAACCTGTAGTGATGCCTCTAATCAAATCAAATATGTTCATGAAGCCATTTTTACACCAGCCTAAAACCCCAAACGGCAAGCAATGCAGATGTAGAAGCACGGTGGCTAGGAAAAACTCCCTAGAAAGGCCAGAACCTAGGAAGAAACCCAGAGAGGAACCAGGCTGTGAGGGGTGGCCAGTCCTCTTCTGGCTGTGCTGCGTGGAGATTATAACAGTACATGGCCAAGTTGTTCAAATGTTCATAATGACCAGCAGGGTCAAATAATAATCATCACAGTGGTTAGCTCCTGAGGTGCTGACCTGTTGCACCCCCTGATTATTATTAATTGACCCTGCTGGTCATCTATGAACGTTTGAACATCTTGGACACCTTGGCCATAATCTTCTCTATATTGTATGTACATTTATATTGACTGTAGGTGGCGTGTAGTAACTGGAAGAGGATCATGATCGTGCTCAGTGAGAGTCTGCTCCAGGAGGGAGTTCCGTACAGGGACCCTCTGGCGGTTCCTCAGGAGATGGTCCACAACAGCAGCCTCCACTTCACCTTCAACAAGTTCTGGAAACGCTACGGGAAGTTCTCACGACACCTGATGAAGGTCAGTTCACTTCTAATCTCTTACCTCTAACATGAACCCTGATGGTGGTCAGTTAACAGCTGACACTAACCCTGATGGTGGTCAGTTAACAGCTGACATAAACCCTGATGGTGGTCAGTTAACAGCTGACACTAACCCTGATGGTGGTCAGTTAACAGCTGACACGAACCCTGATGGTGGTCAGTTAACAGCTGACACGAACCCTGATGGTGGTCAGTTAACAGCTGACACGAACCCTGATGGTGGTCAGTTAACAGCTGACATAAACCCTGATGGTAGTCAGTTAACAGCTGACATAAACCCTGATGGTAGTCAGTTAACAGCTGACATAAACCCTGATGGTAGTCAGTTAACAGCTGACATAAACCCTGATGGTGGTCAGTTAACAGCTGACACTAACCCTGATGGTGGTCAGTTAACAGCTGACACGAACCCTGATGGTGGTCAGTTAACAGCTGACACGAACCCTGATGGTGGTCAGTTAACAGCTGACACGAACCCTGATGGTGGTCAGTTCACAGCTGGCACATTTGGTTAATTTATTATATAAAGCTGAAAGTGATGTATTCAGTGCATTTGGAAAGTATTCAGACCCCTTTTTCCACATTTTGTTACGTTACAGCCTTATTCTAAAATGGATTAAATTGTTTTTTCCCCCTCATCAATCTATACACAATACCCCATAATGACATCACAATACCCCATAATGACATCACAATACCCCATAATGACATCACAATACCCCATAATGACAAAGCAAAAAACAGTTTTTTAGAAATGTGTGCAAATATATTAAAAATAAAACTTCAATGTCATTTAAATACAGTGCCTTGCGAAAGTATTCGGCCCCCTTGAACTTTGCGACCTTTTGCCACATTTCAGGCTTCAAACATAAAGATATAAAACTGTATTTTTTTGTGAAGAATCAACAACAACAAGTGGGACACAATCATGAAGTGGAACGACATTTATTGGATATTTCAAACTTTTTTAACAAATCAAAAACTGAAAAATTGGGCGTGCAAAATTATTCAGCCCCCTTAAGTTAATACTTTGTAGCGCCACCTTTTGCTGCAATTACAGCTGTAAGTCGTAAGTCTCTATCAGTTTTGCACATCGAGAGACTGAAGCTCAGTGAGGTTGGATGGAGAGCATTTGTGAACAGCAGTTTTCAGTTCTTTCCACAGATTCTCGATTGGATTCAGGTCTGGACTTTGACTTAGCCATTCTAACACCTGGATATGTATATTTTTGAACCATTCCATTGTAGATTTTGCTTTATGTTTTGGATCATTGTCTTGTTGGAAGACAAATCTCCGTCCCAGTCTCAGGTCTTTTGCAGACTCCATCAGGTTTTCTTCCAGAATGGTCCTGTATTTGGCTCCATCCATCTTCCCATCAATTTTAACCATCTTCCCTGTCCCTGCTGAAGAAAAGCAGGCCCAAACCATGATGCTGCCACCACCATGTTTGACAGTGGGGATGGTGTGTTCAGGGTGATCAGCTGTGTTGCTTTTACACCAAACATAACATTTTGCATTGTTGCCAAAAAGTTCAATTTTGGTTTCATCTGGCCAGAGCACCTTCTTCCACATGTTTGGTGTGTCTCCCAGGTGGCCTGTGGCAAACTTTAAACGACACTTTTTATGGATAGCTTTAAGAAATGGCTTTCTTCTTGCCACTCTTCCATAAAGGCCAGATTTGTGCAATATACGACTGATTGTTGTCCTATGGACAGAGTCTCCCACCTCAGCTGTAGATCTCTGCAGTTCATCCAGAGTGATCATGGGCCTCTTGGCTGCATCTCTGATCAGTCTTCTCCTTGTATGAGCTGAAAGTTTAGAGGGATGGCCAGGTCTTGGTAGATTTGCAGTGGTCTGATACTCCTTCCATTTCAATATTATCGCTTGCACAGTGCTCCTTGGGATGTTTAAAGCCTGGGAAATCTTTCTGTATCCAAATCCGGCTTTAAACTTCTTCACAACAGTATCTCGGACCTGCCTGGTGTGTTCCTTGTTCTTCATGATGCTCTCTGCGCTTTTAACGGACCTCTGAGACTATCACAGTGCAGGTGCATTTATACGGAGACTTGATTACACACAGGTGGATTGTATTTATCATCATTAGTCATTTAGGTCAACATTGGATCATTCAAAGATCCTCACTGAACTTCTGGAGAGAGTTTGCTGCACTGAAAGTAAAGGGGCTGAATAATTTTGCACGCCCAATTTTTCAGTTTTTGATTTGTTAAAAAAGTTTGAAATATCCAATAAATTTGGTTCCACTTCATGATTGTGTCCCACTTGTTGTTGATTCTTCACAAAAAAATACAGTTTTATATCTTTGTTTGAAGCCTGAAATGTGGCAAAAGGTCGCAAAGTTCAAGGGGGCCGAATACTGCACTGTAAGTTTCCAGACCCTTTACTCAGTAGTTTGTTGAAGCACCTTTGGCAGCGATTACATCATAGAGTCTTCCTGGGTACGATGCTACAACCTTGGCACACCTGTATTTGGAGAGTTTCTCCCATTCTTCTCTGCAGATCCTCTCAAGCTCTGTCAGGTTGGATGGGGAGCGTTGCTGCACAGCTATTTTCAGGTCTCTCCAGAGATGGAAGGTGAACCTTCAACCCAGTCTGAAGTCCTGAGCGCTCTGGAGCAGGTTTTCATCAAGGATTTCTCTGTACTTTGCACCGTTCATCTTTCCCTCGATCCTGACTAGTCTCCCAGTCCCTGCCGCTGACAAACATCCCCACAGCATGATGCTGCCACCACCGTGCTTCACTGTAGGGATGGGGCCTCCAGACGTGACGCTTGGCATTCAGGCCAAAAAGTTCAATCTTGGATTCATCAGAGAATCTTGTTTCTCATGGTCTGAGAGTCTTTAGGTGCCTTTTGGCAAACTCCAAGTGGGCTGTCATGTGCTTTTTAATGAGAAGTGGCTTCCGTCTGGCCACTCTATCATAAAGGCCTGATTGGTGGAGTGCTACAGAGATGGTTGTCCTTCTGGAAGGTTCTCCCATCTCCACAGACGAACTCTGGAGTTCTTTCAGAGTGACCATCGGGTTCTTGGTCACCTCTTTGACCAAGGCCCTTCCTCCCCGATTGCTCAGTTGGCCGGGCGGCCAGTTCCAGGAAGAGTCTTGGTGGTTCCAAACTTCTTCCAATTCAGAATGATGGAGGACACTGTGTTCTTGGGGACCATCAATACGGCAGAAATGTTTTGGTTCCCTTCAACCAGTACTGTGCCTCAAGACTATCCTGCCTCGGAGCTCTACGGACAATTCCTTCAACCTCATGGCTTGGTTTCTGCTCTGACATTCACTGTGGGACCTTATATAGACAGGTGTGTGCCTTTCCAAAAACTGTCCAATCAATTGAATTTAACACAGGTGGACTCCAATAAAGTTGTAGAAACATCTCAAGGATGATCAATGGAAACAGGATTCACCTGAGCTCAATTTCAAGTCTCATAGCGAAGGGTCTGAATACTTATTATAAATAAGGTATATCTGTTTTTATTTGTAATACATTTTAAAACATTTCTAAAAACCTGTATCAGCTTGTACCTTTGTCATTATGGGGTATTGTGATGTCATTATGGGGTATTGTGATGTCATTATGGGGTATTGTGATGTCATTATGGGGTATTGTGATGTCATTATGGGGTATTGTGATGTCATTGTGGGGTATTGTGATGTCATTATGGGGTATTGTGATGTCATTATGGGGTATTGTGATGTCATTATGGGGTATTGTGATGTCATTATGGGGTATTGTGATGTCATTATGGGGTATTGTGATGTCATTATGGGGTATTGTGATGTCATTATGGGGTATTGTGTGTAGATTGAGGGGGGAAAACATATCGAATCCATTTTTAAAATAAGGCTGCAACGTAACAAAATGTGAATTCTTTCCAAATGCACTGTGTATTTGTTTTGAAGGTGGTTTTAATAAAGGTGGTTTTGTTTATTGTCAAGGTGAAGCTCCAGAAGTACACTAAGTTCCTGTTCGTCAGAGATCCGTTCGTCCGCCTCATCTCAGCGTATCGGAACAAGTTTGAGCAGCCCAACGAGGAGTTCTACCGCCGATTCGCTCTGCTCATGCTCCGTCGCTATGGTAACCACTCTGAACCTCCCGCGGCAGTGGGCGACGCGTTTCCTGCGGGAATCCGCCCCTCCTTCTCAGAGTTCGTCCAATACCTACTGGACCCCAAGACGGAGAGCGACGCCCCCTTCAACGAGCACTGGAGACAGGTCTACCGGCTATGCCACCCCTGTCAAATACAGGTAATATATGAAAATATTAGATTATTATCCAATGTCTAAGAATAAGTATTTTGGCAGAAGTAAGGGCCAACAAGATCCACCTTCTTGTGAAAGAAGAGTGAACTCTGTTATCTAACTCTAATGTAGAGCCCAACATTCTGCATTTATCAGACCAGCAAACATCAGTCCCCACTACTTTACAAATAACATGGATTCTACTATTCTACCAGTGCAGTAGAGGGTTGGGTCCTTAAGATAGGACTGATTGATCCTGTGGCTCAGCTGCATCTCCAACAGCCATTCAGCAAGCTTGTATAAATGTGTTACCCATTTCTTTCTAGGTTGTATTGAACATGTTCAGTCATAAGGACCATTCATCAGAGGACATGTCACTGTGTAAATCTGCTTCCCATAGTTTTTTCACCTTTGCCAATGGGTCAGCCATTTCATCTAGTAGACAAGAATATAAGGGAAGTCAAGCCTTTTCTATTGTTTTGTTTAAGCAGCAACCTTTCAATTGGGTTGGTAGTCAGACAACTCTGCAATTGTAGGGATTTCCAAAACTGTGTCTTGGGGCAAATCAAATGTTACAGACAGATGTTCAAATATATCAATTGTGGACCTGTCAACAAAACAAGTTGTATTTCTATGAAAACTACCCCTGTCTACTGAGGTAAATATTGGTAATTTATTTGTAAAAACCAGTATCCCCTTTGTCATTATGGGTTATTGTGTGTAGATTGATGAGGCAAATGATGTTGCAAAAGCAGCAGCTACTCTTCCTGGGGTCCACACACAGCACACAGCACAGAACACAGAACACACAGCACAGAACACACAGCACACAGCACAGAACACACAGCACAGAGCACAGAACACAGAGCACAGAACACACAGCACAGAACACACAGCACAGAACACAGAGCACAGAACACAGAGCACAGAACACACAGCACAGAACACAGAACACACAGCACAGAACACAGAGCACAGAACACAGAGCACAGAACACACAGCACAGAACACAGAACACAGAGCACAAAGCACACAGCACAGAACACACAGCACAGAGCACAGAACACAGAGCACAGAACACAGAGCACAGAACACACAGCACAGAACACAGAGCACAGAACACACAGCACAGAACACAGAACATGATACAGAACGTTGATAGACAAGAACAGCTCAAGGACAGAACTACATACATGTAAAAATGGCACACACAGCCTACATATCAATACATACACACACACACTATCTAGGTCCAATAGGGGAGAGCCGTTGCATTATCTGTTTCTTGAAACCAGGTTTGCTGTTCATTCTCTCACTATGAGACGGAAAGGGATACTGTTAACAAAGAAGAAAACAGACAACACAGACTGATGCTGGTGCGTGCTAGTCAATCTGTTTGGGTTAACTTTCTCTCTGTCTCTCCCCCTCTCTCCCCTGCCCCCTCCCAGTATGACTTTGTGGGTCAGCTGGAGACGGTTGAGGAGGATGCTGAACAGCTGCTGAGGGTTTTGAAGGTGGACAACGTGGTTGACTTCCCCCCCTCTCACAGGAACCACACGGCCAGCAGCTGGCAGGAGGACTGGTTCAGCAGGGTGCCCCTAGTGGCCAGGAGGGGTCTCTACAGGCTGTATGAACCAGACTTCAGACTGTTTGGCTACTCCAGACCAGACTCCCTGCTAGACTGACTGACTACAACTACACTCAGAAAAAATGGCTTTTCTAAAAGGGCTCTTTTCTTGTCCCCATAGGAGAACCCTTTTTGGTCCCAGGTATAACTTTTTGGTGGTGAAACAGGTTCTACTTAGAACCTTTTAGTGATGAAACTGTTCCACGTAGAACCTTGAATTAATTAAACCGTTCTACTTGGAACCAAAAATAGCTATTGTCAGTGGGTTCTCCTATGGGGAAAATCTAAGAATCCTTTATGGTTCCAGGTTGTACATTATTTTCTAAGACCAGCATCTTCTGCTCCTGTTCTAGACTCAGCAGGAGAACAGAGGAAAGTTAGAGTTAGGTTCAGCTTACTTTGGAGAAGACTTGGACTCCTGACTGCTGGAACCCTGGTGGCTTTGATGTCTCCATGGAACCCTGGTGTCTGTCATGTCATCATGGAACCTTGGTGTCTGTCATATCATGGAACCCCGGTGTCTGTCATGTCATCATGGAACCCCGGTGTCTGTCATGTCATCATGGAACCCTGGTGTCTGTCATATCATCATGGAACCCCGGTGTCATCATGGAACCCCGGTGTCATCATGGAACCCTGGTGTCTGTCATGTCATCATGGAACCCTGGTGTCTGTCATGTCATCATGGAACCCTGGTGTCTGTCATGTCATCATGGAACCCTGGTGTCTGTCATGTCATCATGGAACCCTGGTGTCTGTCATGTCATCATGGAACCCTGGTGTCTGTCATGTCATCATGGAACCCCGGTGTCATCATGGAACCCTGGTGTCATCATGGAACCCCTGGTGTCTGTCATGTCATCATGGAACCCTGGTGTCTGTCATGTCATCATGGAACCCTGGTGTCTGTCATGTCATCATGGAACCCTGGTGTCTGTCATGTCATCATGGAACCCCGGTGTCATCATGGAACCCCGGTGTCTGTCATGTCATCATGGAACCCCGGTGTCTGTCATGTCGTCATGGAACCCCGGTGTCTGTCATGTCATCATGGAACCCGGATGGAACCCTGGTCACTACTGATCATCCTATGAGGAGTTGGACTGTTTGGGAATTCGTTGTTTTCTAGTTGTTTTTATGTTCACTTTTTTTCAGCGTTAAAGTTAAGCATGAAAGGGATTTTTTATGTTTTATGTTTTAATGTGGAAAGGAAATGCCTTGTTTCACAGTGACCGATGCCAACATTATCACCCTTCTATAAGGAAGCCATCAGGACCTGAGGAGTTGTAGGCTTATGTTGAAGGGAATGATTTTCTGAAACAAACCCAATGGGTGTGCTACTACTGGAAGCATGGGGAAACATGTTACCGGATAAAAAGAGGAAGACAGGGTTAGACAGGAGGTTGGGGTTAGACAGGAGGTTGGGGTTAGACAGGAGGTTGGGGTTAGAGAGGAGGTTGGGGTTAGAGAGGAGGTTGGGGTTAGAGAGGAGGTTGGGGTTAGACAGGAGGTTGGGGTTAGACAGGAGGTTGGGGTTAGAGAGGAGGTTGGGGTTAGAGAGGAGGTTGGGGTTAGAGAGGAGGTTGGGGTTAGAGAGGAGGTTGGGGTTAGACAGGAGGTTGGGGTTAGACAGGAGGTTGGGGTTAGACAGGAGGTTGGGGTTAGACGGGGTTAGGGTTAGACAGGGTTAGGGCTAGACAGGAGGTTAGGGTTAGACAGGAGGTTGGGGTTAGACGGGGTTAGGGTTAGACAGGAGGTTAGGGTTAGACAGGGGGTTAGAGAGTTAGGGTTAGGGTTAGACAGGAGGTTGGAGTTAGACGGGGTTAGGGTTAGACAGGAGGTTGGGGTTAGACAGGAGGTTAGGGTTAGACAGGAGGTTAGGGTTAGAGAGTTAGGGTTAGACAGGAGGTTAGGGTTAGACAGGGGGCAGGGTTAGACAGGGGGCAGGGTTAGACAGGAGGTTAGGGTTAGACAGGAAGTTAGAGGGTTAGACAGGGGGCAGGGTTAGACAGGGGGCAGGGTTAGACAGGAGGTTAGGGTTAGACAGGGGGCAGGGTTAGACAGGAGGTTAGGGTTAGATAGGGGGCAGGGTTTAGACAGGAGGTTAGGGGTTAGACAGGAGGTTAGGGTTAGACAGGGGGTTAGGGTTAGACAGGAGGTTAGAGTTAGACAGGGAGGTTGGGGTTAGACAGGAGGTTAGGGTTAGACAGGGGGCAGGGTTTAAACAGGGGGTTAGGGTTAGACAGGGGGTTAGGGTTAGACAGGGGGTTAGGGTTAGACAGGGGGCAGGGTTAAGCAGGAGGTTAGGGTTCGAGTTAGACAGAGGGTTAGACGGGTTAGAGGGTTAGGGCCCTTTGGTTGGAATGAAAAATGAAAAGTTTACACAGCAAAGTATTTTTGGAAATAATACATTTTTTAAACTCATTTTTCAAATATACAGAACATCTGTATATTTGAGGTCTTAAAGGGATGACCTATCTATCGGGCTTAAAGGGATGGTGTCAGTGTTTTACGTACCTTGCTGATGCTATGTAATAGGGTTGTATAGGGGTGTGCACAATGATAGTCTGTGTTTACTGTGAACTGTTGTCTTATTTCATGATAATGATCTGTGCCACAAACCTCGTCATTCACAGAGTAGAATCTACATGTTGGGTTAGAGTGTTTCCATCTGACAGTACATCAACAGGATTGTTCTAGAATCCCTTAGAGCAGAATAATCATGTTGTTCTAGAATCCCTCAAAGCAGAATCAGCATGTTGTTCTAGAATCCCTCAGAGCAGAATCTTCATGTTTCTCTTCTATACAGAATGACTAACATTATTCTGATGTGGGTCCATGTCTTGATTTCAGTATTCTAGTTTATTGGATTTCAGAATGATGTATATTTCATCAGGATATCATGTGAGAAAATAAACTAAGGCATGAACCAAGTCTGCTGCTGTGTTATCACCCTGACCCCTAACCCTGACTTGTTAAGGCCAGTTGCCACATATGGATCCTTTGGTGTG
>NW_022264209.1:15000-33175 GCF_002021735.2 Oncorhynchus kisutch | reverse complement strand
ATTAGCGTTTGGATATGTTTACCAAAACCCACTAACAAAAGAAGGTATTTGGACATAAAATAACTGACATATAACGAAAAAAACAAACATTTATTGTGGACCTGGGTTCCTGGAATGCTTCTGATGTAGATCATCAAAGTAAGGGAATATTTATCATGTAATTTCTTGTTATGTTGACGCCATCTTTGCGGCTTGGTGTTTTTACTTTTGAGTGCCGTCTCAGTCTAAGATTATTGCAGCATTAAAAGTTTTTGAAATCTGGACATGGAGAGCATTAAGGAGAGGTATATCTAATTACATGTGTATAACTATATTATCATCTACATTTATGATGAGTATTTCTGTTGAATGATGGGGCTATGCAAAATCACTTGATGTTTTTGGAACTAGTGAATCTAACGTGCCAATGTAAACTCAGATTTTTTAAAATTTAAATATGAACTTTATCAAACAAAACATGCATGTATTGTGTAACATGAAGTCCTATGAGTGTCATCTGATGAGATGGTTCAGGTTAGTGATTAATTTATCTTCTGGTTTTTGTGAATGCTATATTTTGCTGGAAAATGGCCGTGCTTAGTGTGATTTGGTGGAGACCTAACATAATCGTTTGTAGTGCTTTTGCTGAAAAGCCTATTTGAATTCGGACACTTTGGTGGGATTAACAACGAGAATAGCTTTAAAAATGATATAAGACACATGTATGTTTTAGGAATTGTAATTATGAGATTTTGGCGCCCTCTATTTTCACTGGTAGTTGTCATATTGATCCCGGTATCGGGATTGCAGCCATAACAGGTTAAAGTGACGATGCATATAAGATAACAGAGAGTAGCAGCAGCGTAAAAGAGGGGTTGGGGGGCACACAAATGCATATAGTGAGGGTAACCATCGGTTACCTGTTCAGAGTCTTATGGCTTGGGGGTTAAAAACTGTTGAGAAGCCTTTTGTCCTAGATGGCACTCTGGACCGCTTGCCATGCGGTAGTAGAGAGAACAGTCTATGACTGGGGTGGCTGGGGTCTTTGACAATTTTTTAGGGCCTTCCTCTGACACCGCCTGGTGTAGAGGTCCTGGATGGCAGGCGGCTTTGCCCCAGTGATGTATTGGGCCGTACGCACTACCCTCTGAAGTGCCTTGCGGTCAGACGCCAAGCAATTGCGTACCAGGCAGTGATGCAACCATGCTCTCGATGCTGCAGCTGTAGAACCTTTTGAGGATCTCAGGAACCATGCCAAATCTTTTTATTTTCCCGAAGGGGAATAGGCTTTGTTGTGCCCTCTTAACGACTGTCTTTGTGTGTTTGGACCATTCTAGTTTGTTGTTGATTTGGACCAAAGGAATTTTAAGCTCTCAACCTGCTCCCACTACAGCCCCGTCAATGAGAATGGGGATGTGTCGATGCTCCTTTTCCTGTAGTCCACAATCATCTCCTTAGTCTTGGTTACGTCGAGGGATAGGTTGTTATTCTGGTACCACCCGGCCAGGTCTCTGACCTCCTCCTTATAGGCTGTTCTCGCGTTGTCGGTGATCAGGCTACCACTGTTGTGTCGTCTGCAAACTTAATGATGATGTTGGACTCGTGCCTGGCCATGCAGTCGTGGGTGAACAGGGAGTACAGGAGGGGACTCAGCACACACCCCAGGGGAGCTCCAGTGTTGAGAATCAGTGTGGCAGATGTGCTGCTACCGACCCTCACCAACTGGGGGCGACCCGTCAGGAAGTCCAGGATCCAGTTGCAGAGGAGGTGTATAGTCCCAGGTTCCTTAGCTTAGTGATGAGCTTTGAGGGTACTATGGTATGAATGCTGAGCTGTAGTCAATGAATAGCATTCTCACATAGGTGTTCCTTTTGTCCAGTTGGGAAAGGGCAGTGTTGGAGTGCAATAGAGATTGCATCATCTGTGGATCTGTTTGGCCGGTATGCAAATTAGGGTGGGTCTAGGGTTTCTGGGATAATGGTGTTGATGTGAGTCATTACCAGCACCATAGTCAAAGCACTTCATGGCTACAGACGTGAGTGCTACGGGTCTGTAGTCATTTAGGCAGGTTGCCTTTGTGTTTTGGGCACAGGACTATGGTGGCCTGCTTGAAGCATGTTGGTATTACAGACTAAATCAGGGACATGTTCACAATGTCAGTGAAGACACCTACTAGTTGGTCAGCACATGCCCGGAGCACAACGTCCTGGTTATCCGTCTGGCCCGCAGACTTGTGTATGTTGACCTGTTCATAAACGTCTTACTCACGTCTGCTACGGAGAGCGTGATCACACAGTCATCCGGAACAGCTGATGCTCTCATGCATGCCTCAGTGTTGCTTGCCTCGAAGCGAGAATATAAGTGATTTAGCTCTTCTGGTAGGCTCGTGTCACTGAGCAAGCTCGCAGCTGCTCTCCCTTGTAGTCTGTAATAGTTTGCAAGCCCTGCCACATCTGACGAGCGTCGGAGGCCAGCCGGTTGTAGTATGATTCAATCTTAGCCTGTATTGACGCTTTGCCTGTTTGATGTTTCGTCGCAGGGCATGCGGGATTTCTTATAAGCTCCGGGTTAGAGTCCCACACCTTGAGGGCGGGACTCTATTCTTTAGCTCATTGCGAATGTTGCCTGTAATCCATGGCTTCTGGTTTGAGGTATGTTCGTACAGTCACTGTGGGGACGCCGTCCTCAATGCACTTATTGATAAAGCCAGGGACTGATATAGTGTATTCTCAATGTCATCGGAAGAATCCCGGAACATGTTCCAGTCTGTGATAGCAAAACAGTCCTGTAGTTTAGCATCTGCTTCATCTGACCATTTTTTTTATAGACCCGAGTCACTGGTGCTTCCTGCTTAAATTTTTGCTTGTAAGCAGGAATCAGGAGGATAGAGTTGTGGTCAGATTACCAAATGGAGGGCGAGGGAGAGCTTTGTACCACGTCTCTGTGTGTGGAGTACAGGTGATCTAGATTTGTTTTCCCTCTGGTTGCACATTAACGTGATAGAGTTTAGAGGCATCAATACAAACACCTGGTTCACAACTGTGATTGAGAGTCCCATAGGTGGGTGGCGCACAATTGGCCCAGGATCGTCCGGGTTTGGCTGGTGTAGGCTGTCATTGTAAATAAGAATTTGGTTCTTAACTGACTTGCCAAATTAAATAAATAAAAGTGGATTTTTCAAGTGACATCAATAAGGGATCATAGCTTTCACTTGGATTCACCTGGTCAGTCTATGTCATGGAAAGAGCATGTTTTGTAAAGTCAGTGTATTTCCATAGGTTGTCAGTTTTATTCTCAACTGGTCCCTTGCCCAGTTTTGTGCGAAAAGGTGAGAGTGTTTGATGAGTGAGGGAGGATAGAGGGATAGAGGGAGGGATCATGGAGTAGGGGTGGAGGATGAGATCACAGGTTTTCCTATGTAAAAAGACACTGATAGGTCCCCCCTGTAGAGGGCTGTATAAATTGTAGTGACTAATAAATAAAACAGACACTTGGTTTGGAAAGTGTCAAATGTTTATTTGCAGTAAAGCCAGCATTAAATGTGTCATATATATATATATATATATATATATATATATATATATATATTATATATAGGTGTGGTTTTCTGAATAAATTACAGGCATGATATTACGTCCCAAAAAATGATGAGTGTTACTGTATGTGGATGCATGTGAGGATGAGCGGCTATATAATATTGAGTGCTGCTGTATTGTTTTTACTATATCTCATTGATAATATATTCTTGTCTGGTTGACATGGGTCACTGTGTACTTTTGTTAGTTTGTCTCTTAATTTTTTGTCAACGGTTCGAGACAACTGCTTTTATGTCCCTGCTCATTTCAAGATGTACAGTCCAACGTTAAACAAGGAAATGCCAGGCCCACTATATTCTTTACAGGCCCAGCCATAAATAATGATTGATTTATGAGATTGATAGCGAGCCAGATGAAATAGTCCTGTTCCGTCTCGCAGGTCATACAGACTTTATATGTTATTTTAATTATATTCTGCCTCAGCTCTTTACGCCGTCTGAATGGGTTATATTTCCCATTTGACTGGTTAGAAGGACTTCCTAGGTCAGTGGATTCAAGTCGTTGTTAAATGCATTTTCAACTTCAAAAGGTTCTCAAAGTTTTTTACTCAGCACATAAAAGTGGTATTTTTTTTTCTTCAAATCTTTTCATTGGCCAAGAGGGCACTTGTTCATCTTTTTATCAGACCCGGTTGAATGACTTTACATAGTCAGGTAAAATTCACGGCCTAAACTCACAACTCACTTTCAGTCTTGTATGTTGTATTTTTGTATAAATTTTTCTTTTCATCTCTTGATCCATATCATGCATTCCTCATGGGCGGCAGGTAGCTTAGTGGTTAGAGCGTTAGACTAGTAACTGAAAGGTTGCAAGTTCAAATCCCCAAGCTGACAATGTACAAATCTGTCATTCTTCCCCTGCACAGGCAGTTAACCACTCTTCCTAGGACATCATTGAAAATAAGAATGTGTTCATAACTGACTTGCCTAGTTAAATAATATTATATTATTTATTGGTATAGGCAACTACATATTGTTTGATAAATTAACAGTGGTTTCACTATAAACACTGCTGAAAAGCAGGAAAAAAGCTCCACCTAAAGATATGACTGTTTAAAATATATTTAATGTACTGTACTGTAGGCATCTATTGCTTGTTGAATTGACTAGGATTTGAATATTCTCAGTTTAGTAGGTCTGCAGACAGTATCCGACTCCCACAACATTCCCTCAATGACATACAGTTTGCCAGGATAAAGGATGCCAGAGTGGCAAACATAAGAAACTAAGACGGTCCATTCATTGGTGTGTATGTGGTGTGGTGTGTGTGTGTGTGTAAAACTCAATATTCTTAAAATCAGGAGGATAGATGACGAGCCGAGGCGGCGGAGGATATACGGCTCCTCAGGAACAGGCCCCAAACAGTGATCTGCGTCAAGAGTAGGTGGAGATAGAGAGGGCGGGCTGAGTCAGAGAAAATCAAATAAACTCCCACACCACTCAATTCTGCTAGCAAACATGTAATCTTTGGACAATAAAATGGAGAGTTACTGGGAGATTAAACTACCAACAGGATATTAAAAACTGTAACATCGTGGCTGAACGACGACAATATCAACATACAGATTGCTGGTGGTTATACAATGTACCGACAGGATAGAACAGCGCCGTCTGGTAAGACAAGGGGCGGAGGGTCTTTGTATTTTTAAACAACAGCTGGTGCACGATATCTAAGGAAGTCTCTCAGTTATTGCTTGCCTGTGTTAGAGTTTCTTATGATAAGCTGCAGACCACATTACCTACCGAGGAGTTTCATCTATATTCTTTGTAGTTGTTTACATACCAACCACAGTCAGAGGCTAGCACTAAGACAGCATTGAATGAGCGGTATTCCGCCAAGAGCAAACAAGAAAACAGCCACCCAGAGGCGGCGCTCCTAGTAGCCTGGGACTTTAATGCAGGGAAACTTAAATCAGATTGACCAAATTTCTATCAACATGTTGAAATGTTGCAACCAGAGGGAAAATGAACTCTGGACCACCTATACTCCACACACAGAGATGCTCCAAAGCTCTCCCTCGCCCTCCATTTGGAAAATCTGACCATAATTCCATCCGCCTGATTCCTGCTTAAAAGCAACAAAATAAAGCAGAAGCACCAGTGACTAGATAAAAAAAAAGTGGTCAGATGAAGCGATGCAAGCAAAGCGGGGGACTGTTTTCCTATCACAGACTGGAATATGTTCCGGGGATTCCTCCAATGGCAGAGGGTACACAACTCTGTCATTGGCTTCGTCAATAAGTGCATCGATGACGTCGTCCCCAAAGTGACCGTACGTACAGTGCCTTGCGTAAAGTATTCAGCCCCTTAAACTTTGCGACCTTTTGCCATTTCAGGCCAAAATAAAGATATAAAACTGTATTTTTGTGAAGCTCAACAACAAGTGGGACCAATCATGAAGGGGACACAATCATGAAGTGAACGACATTTATTAGATATTTCACACTTTTTTAACAAATCAAAAACTGAAAAATTGGACGTGCAAAATTATTCAGCCCCTTTACTTCCAGATGCAGCAAATTCTCAGAAGTTCAGTGAGGATCTCTGAATGATCCAAGTGACCTAAATGACTAATGATGATAAATACAATCCACCTTTGTGTATCAAGTCTCCGTATAAATGCCATGCGCACCTGTGATAGTCTCAGAGGTCGTTGAAAAGCACAGAGAGCATGTGCAAGCGATAATATGAAGGGAAGGAGTATCAGACACTGCAATCTACCAAGAACTGGCCGTCCCTCTCCATTTTCAGAATCATACAAGAGACGACTGATCAGAGATGAAGCCAGAGGCCCATGATCAATGCTGGATGAACTGCAGAGAATATACAGCTGAGGTGGGAGACTCTGGTCCATAGGACAACATCAGTAGTATATTGCACAAATCTGGCCTTTATGGAAGAGTGGCAAGAAAGAAAGCCATTTCTTAAAGATATCCATAAAAAGTGTCGTTTAAAGTTTGCCACAAGCACCTGGGAGACCACCAAAACATGTGGAAGAAGGTGCCTCTGGTCAGTGATGAAACCAAAAATTGAACTTTTGTCAACCAAGCAACAGCGTTATGTTGGGTTCAAAAGCACACCCAGCTTACTCCTTGTTAATATACTCAATATGGTTTTCATATATTATTTATTTATATTATTTATTTATCAAGGCATCACATTATTTCGATACTTATTTTCACCTGTCTTATTATTTATTCCTTTTCAGCCTGGTAAGCAATGCAGAGCCAAGGTAAGTTGCTAGCTAGCATTAAACTTATCTTATAAAAAATCAATCAATCATAATCACTAGTTAAATACACATGGTTGATATGTTACTCCTTATCTAGCGTGTCCTGCGTTGAATAATCGATGCAACGCTGGGGGATGATTTAACAAAAGCGCATTTGTGAAAAAAGCACAATCGTTGGACTGTACCTAACCATAAACACCAATGCCTTCTTAAAATCAATACACAGAAGTATATATTTTAAAACCTGCATATTTAGCTAAAAGAAATCCAGGTTAGCAGCAATATTAACCAGGTGAAATTGTGCCACTTCTCTTGCGTTCATTGCACACAGAGTCAGGGTATATGCAACAGTTTGGGCAGCCTGGCTCATTGCGAACTAATTTGTGTTGAAAAATCATAATCGGTCGACCTCTAGTCTCAGTTGTTTAATCTTATGTTCATACAAATATTTCCACATGTTAAGTTTGCTGAAATAAATGCAGTTGACAGCGAGGACGTTTCTTTTTCTGTTTCAGTTTCGAAACTCAGCCCTCTTTCTCCCATTGTGCTATTTACAAACAAACACATGTCTGGTTCAACTGTTCTGGGGAATGACGCTAAGCTTCATACTGTAAAATACTGTGACAGGTGAAATGAAGAACGCCATTTGCTTTATGTTTTAACGTATTGCCCAAGTTGACTGCAGTTATTAATTTTAAAGTAGCTCCGCATATTGACATTTATTGAAACTTTTTTCTTTCTTTCTTTTGATGGTATAATATCCTGGGGATTTTTCCAAATACCCTGGTGTACGGTATATCCGGTGACATTACTCTTAGTCAGCTGCACACCAGGCGGTACCTATACAATAGGATTCACTTAAATGATCTCCTTTTCCTTGTCTCCTAATAGACGGTAGCGAGTAGCCTACCAGGTGGAGTAAAAAAGCACTCTCTCCTTGACGTGTATGGAGAGGCCTCACTGAAGTATTCTGCCTTGCCATTGTCCTGCTAGACTATAGTCTAACCTCTGTTCTCCACAAAAAGACTAATCACAGACTTTAAATCTATGTGAGTGAATCTGTTTTAAAATCATGCACCTCATGTGTGGAACATTGCAACCGTTTCGCCCTTTCTTTCCCCTCCTTATCTGAGAATATGTATAGCGCTCATTCACCAAGGATATCATCCATGTTCTGCCATCGAAATGACTATTTCCCATTTTGGAATTTTCTTATCCCCGCTCCTGTCTTCAGTGAGTGTAATCCATTTGCCAAGACAATGCTATATGGTATCTAGCAGCAAGGCAGATGGTTGAACCTTAGATGCAACGTGGGAAGTTTGAAAGGCTCTTTTGGAGATGTAACCCCCCTCAGTGTAACCCCCTCCGTGCAGACTGTAAAGGGGTTTCTCTTCTATAGCACACAGTGTTCTGTTGGAAACCTCTGAACTGGCTGATATTTCTCACCTGGCTGACATCATCCATTCTTAGCCTGTTAGGAACACAGTAGTAGTGTTGAGCAACGATACACCTGATACTCACCCTTCAATTCTCAGTATTTGCTGTTATGAAATGGCATGCTGAGATGTTTTCTCTGGCGAGGCCTGTCCAGTTTAAATGAAGTATGGGAAGCAGATGTGAGTACCTTGTTGGCTGCTAAAGTTAAGAAGTCCTCCCATGTCTTTTTCTGTGGTTTTTGAACTGTCTAATTTGGTCTTCAACCACTGTCCAATCCAATAATGTCCCTAGCACCTGGTTATTTGGCTAGAAAGTTGTGGATAATCTTTATGTAATAACCCTCATGTTTGACTTCAAGTGATCCGCTCCCCTCCCGATCTAGGGTAAATCCAAACAGCTTGATGAACCGCCAGTATTTTCCAAAGGAAAGATCTCCATCCCAAAAACGTACTCTGGAATAATATTGTGAAAGTAAATGTTTCAGTCTGTCAGTTCATTTCTAGTCAGGTTTCAGTTCTCCTCCTGTGCTAAACATAACTCCAGACTCCAGAGGTCACCCATCAACTTGCACTAATGTTGGAGAAAGAGCGTGAACCCCTCTCTCTGTTCTCAGTGACTCTGCCTTGGCTGTCCAGACCCTCTGCTGCGTGTCATCATTAAGCCCAGTATGACGTCTCTGCCAGTTTGTTCTGCCACAGGTGTCGACAGTCTCTGCAAGTTCTTCTTCTGAAATGTGCCACAAGTTCCGCCCTGCCCGTCCTACTTTAATTGGCTATATTCTGGGACATAATGAACAGCAGGAAGTGGTGGAGCTGTGTCTGGGCGAGGTAGACAGATGGAGAGAGAGGCGATTAGGTTAGAGTTTTGATGTGTCTTAGGTGCCAGCGGGACGGTTAACGCCATTAGGGATCCATTAGGGATGTGAGTCGGAGAGGGTGGTGATGGTGGTACTGAAGGCTGCTGGGTGCTGGGCTGTATTCAGAAGCACCACTGTACATGTGTCTTTCAGCCTTCAGGCATATAACAATTATAGGACCGCAAAAGGCACCATGTTGTCTATCTTTCATTCAACTCATTAGGCTTAAGTCGTACTGAATCTAAATGTTTAACGTCTGCTATCGAGGCCCTGAGTCATGCTGGAGGATTTGTCCCATTCTGGGGGATTTTCTGTCTGATCTCTGATGTGACTGACCTCATCTGTTTCTTTAGCAAAATGCCAGTTGTTGAGCAATATGCTCTTCAGTGACTCAATACCACCTTTCTGTGATGGCCCACCTGACACCCAAACACACAGTACCCCTGTACCCCTCACCCATACATGTGAGCACACCCAGGGTCGTGTGTTAATGTTGTCACGGTACCAATATCACGATACCAGATTTTCCATGACAAGAAGGAAAACCCAAAGCAGACTAAAGTCTATGGTCCTCTAATAACCTACTTCAGGTTCAATATAGTTGCTACAGCTTGGAAATAAACATGGGATTCTACGTGACATCATCAGGCTGTTTGTCTCCAACATTAGGACTGTTTTATTTCCTTGTTACCGTACCTCTGAGTACCGCCGTACTGGCATTGTGACAACCCTAGTGTGTGTGTGTCCTCAGGGGGCCCTGTGTGTCTCCTGTGGATCCTGTACATGTGAGTGTGTGTGATCACGGGGCCTCTGCTTGGCTTGCGTCCCCTGGGCTTCGCACGTCACATCCTCAGGATAGAAAATAGATTTGGTTTCACTGGAGACCGGCTGCTAGGGTTGCGTCAATCAGAAAGTGCATCGTCGCCATGACAACGACCACTCATCCACCCCATGCTGGATCTGAGTGTCTCTCTGTTTGAAACCGTTCATATCTGTCCCTTTATCCTTCTTCCTCACTTGTTGCTCACCAACCGTCCACCGTTCTGTCTTTTATACGTGTTGCCATGTGGATCAGCCTCCTACTTTATTCCTTTAGTCATTCACCTTGCTCTTTCTTCTGGAGTTTTCTCTTGTTTTTCTCTTATAAACACCGTACTTTGGTCCTGCCATTTTAACTTCTGCTCCTGTGAGCTTCTCCCCTCTCAACCTCTGTACCACACCACTGAGTGGTGAAAGTGCTGCCGTCATTATTGAGCCTGGCTAGCAGTGTAATAGTAATTACACCCCTGAGTGTATGATTAGTGAAACAGCCCCGTGGTAATCAAAAAGATGTGTCCAGTCATACAGTGGGGAGAAAACACCGGCCAGTTTGACTGTTCCAGTACCCCTCCTCCCTCCCCTACACCACCAAGGTGTTAACGTAGGCAGAATGTATTTTAACTCTTGGATAAGAATAGTTCCTCTGCCAAGGCCAGAGTGATGGCCCCCCCCCCCCCCCCCCCCTAGGCAGGGTGCAAAGTCCCCAAAGCTACACCTAAGGCCACAAACAAACACTGCATCATTTCAAACTCATTTAGTTTTATATTTGGGGGAAGAGAGAGGGGAAACACCTATGTAATTGTAGGAGAAGTGCTGTGTTGAAGCCTGCGGATTTGTCCCATTTCTGGACATGTAGCCTGTGTTGCGCTGTCATTACTACTGACAGACAGTATGAATCAATCACAGATATCTAGGGTGGAGGCCAAAGGAGTGTCAGCAGGACAGCTGGAAGGCAAACATCAAGCCAGTTGAACTGTACTGACTGGATTCAGTCTTCCACTGGCCTCTCTGTCTGTCTATTTATTCAGTCTTCCACTGGCCTCTCTGTCTGTCGGTCTATTCAGTCTTCCACTGGCCTCTCTGTCTGTCTGTCCAGTCTTCCACTGGCCTCTCTGTCTGTCTGTCCAGTCTTCCACTGGCCTCTTTCTCTCTTTCTCTCTTTCTTCTTTGTTTTCAGTCTTTCTGTTGAGTCTCCTCTCAGCCTCCTAGGGAGAGCCTGGGTCTTATTAACAGGCAGTGGTCTGGGGCCTTTGCCCCCACCTGCTGTCACCTGCAGTTGTTATGACAATGTGGTTAAAACGGACTAAAACTGTTAGCAGGTCATAGCTGGGCACCCGCCGATGACCTACGGCTTTAAAGATTTTACAGACTAGCCACGCTACCTTTTCTGCTAGATGCGATTAGATAAGCCTAATAGAAAAAGCTCAGGATTGCCCTAGTCTGTTTGCCAGCTGTGGAGAACTGTAAGCCAGGGGAGCGATGCTAGGCTGGCCCTTCAATCCCTCACCCATCAGTTATATAGATTATCTTAATCCTATCATGGAACTGTAACAGCAATGTTTGTGATAGCTGTACTGTTTATGATAGCTGTACTGTTACCGTAATGTTTGTGATAGATGTATTGTTACCGTAATGTTTGATAGCTGTACTGTTACCGTAATGTTTGTGATAGCTGTACTGTTACCGTAATGTTTGTGATAGCTGTACTGTTACCGTAATGTTTGTGATAGCTGTACTGTAACAGTAAAACAAATTGTCAAAGACTTCAGCCACCCAAGTCTTCGACTGTTCTCTCTTCTACCGGAGCGCCAAGTCTGGGACCAAAAGGCTCCTGAACAGCTTCTACACCAAAGCCATAAAACTGCTTAACAGTTAATCAAATGGATGCCCAGGCTATTTACATTGGTTTGTTGCACATACATTCTTGCACTGGCTGTATGTACGCTCACTGTACTCTACCCACACACTCACACATACTAGACTGACTCAATGCAACGCTCACTGTACTCTACCCACACCACTCACACATACTAGACTGACTCAATGCAACGCTCACTGTACTCTACCCACACACTCACACATACTAGACTGACTCAATGCAACGCTCACTGTACTCTACCCACACACTCACACATACTAGACTGACTCAATGCAACGCTCACTGTACTCTACCCACACACTCACACATACTAGACTGACTCAATGCAACGCTCACTGTACTCTACCCACACACTCACACATACTACACTGACTCAATGCAACACTCACTGTACTCTACCCACACACTCACACATACTAGACTGACTCAATGCAACGCTCACTGTACTCTACCCACACACTCACACATACTAGACTGACTCAATGCAACGCTCACTGTACTCTACCCACACACTCACACATACTAGACTGACTCAATGCAACGCTCACTGTACTCTACCCACACACTCACACATACTAGACTGACACACATTCAGTACCAGTCAAAAGTTTGGACACCGCTACTCATTCCAGGGTTTTTCTTTATTTTTACAATTTTCTACCTTGTAAAATAATAGTGAAGACATCAAAACTATGTGCAAAGCTGTCAAGGCAAAGGGTGGCTACTTTGAAAATATAAAATATATTTTGATTTGTTGAACACTTTTGGTTACTAAATGATTCCATGTGTTATTTCATAGTTTTGATGTCTTCACTATTATTCTACAATGTAGAACATAGTCCAATAAAGAAACCCCCTGGAATGAGTAGCTGTCCAAACTTTAGACTGGTCCTGTATTTCTGAATAGGCTAACTGACATAATAAATACTTGTTCCCAGACCACCACAAGCACCCAATCCCGTGTTTGAGGTTTGTTTAGTTCCCCCTTAACAACATACTCCTGACAGCATAGGGTGTTTTAAACATACGGAGCACCATTTGTCACCCGTAGATATTCAAGCTTGGTGAAAAATGACCAAATATACCTGTTAAAACATTGGCCTTGGGTTTATCAAGCTGCCATTTTCTATGGGCCTGTGTACAGACACTGGTGGCATCTGACATTGTCAACAGAGCACAAGTTGGGTCAGGCATTGGTAGAGGGTCCGCTCAAGTGCCCAGAGAAATGCCCCTATCAGAATCACAGGAATCCTAAAGGAGGAAACATGGGGCTTGTCTGTATACTGCAGCGTGTATTTATCTGCAGCTAATAATAGGTATTATCTTTGAGTTATAATAACTCAACAGAGCTTAATGAAAACGTCATGCTATGGTGCCTCGTTTCTTGAGTTAGGTTTGACTACTTGGTTCCTGCAGTGGTATGTAGGCTATTGCTAAACTTGTGACAATTTATATTGTTATTTTGTTTTCTTACACATGGCATGTCATCCCAGTTGGTTAAAATGTCATTAGAATCTTTTTACAACCAGAAATGGTTGCGACAATGTAATTTCAACTGGTTTTTCCCACTGGGATGTGTCTTGTTTTGGAGCAATTAGGCTGTGTTTTCACAGGCAGCCCAATTCTAATATTTTGTCAATTTATTGACAAAAGATCTGATTGGTCAAGAAAACAATTAGTGGAAAAATGTAAGAATTGGGCTGCCTGTGTAAACACAGCCTCAGGCCAGGCTATGAGGTAGCTGGTCCTAGCAGTGTGGTCATGTCCCAGTAAGGTTTCTAGTCCTAGTATGTTCCAAGGAGCTGTCAGTCCATTTTGCCCAGATCAGCCCTGACGTGGCTGCGTCATTGCTAGCCTGGCGATGTGTGACAGCGCATTAGGCCTACTGTTTAACGGGATCATCACCATGGAGTTACCCAGGGTTACCGTGAGCCAGCACTTAGTGACGCTGTAGATGTACAGTACTTCCTGGTTGTCCTTATCCAGCTCACACCCTGACCTGATAAATTACTGGCAGAGGCTGTGGTTCTCGAAGAAGATTCCCTGTGAGATATCAACCATAGCGTCGCCTCACAATCCTAGCTATATTGACTAGAAGCAGGGAAAAGGCAAAACTGGCTTTAGCTCAGTGTCTAGTGGAAAACTTCCTCCTACTCTGGCTGGTGGCACCAAGCTGGCTCCTGATATGATGATAATGGCGCCAACAGATGGTCGCCTCGCTTCAGGTCCTTAGAAAACTATGCAGTTATTAGTTTGTTTTTTATGTATTCTTACATTGTTAGCCCAGACAATCTCAAGTGTTATTACATACAGCCGGGAAGAACTGTTGGATATAAAAGTGATGTCAACTTCCCATCATTACGACCAGGAATACGACTTTCCTGAAGCGGATCCTTTGTTCAGAACTCCACCCTGGACATGCGATCTTATCCCAGAGGCCGACCCAAAACAACGCGGTCGCCGCAGGAGTGTCAGACGGAGCGGCATACTGGTCAGACTCAGAAGGCGAGCACACCATCCACCACTTCCAAGCATATTACTCGCCAATTGTCCAATCTCTAGACAACAAGGTGGATGAAATTAGGGCACGAGTTGCCTTCCAAAGAGACATCAGAGATGGTAACATTCTCTGTTTCACAGAAACATGGCTCACTCGGGATACGTTGTCAGAGTTGGTACAGCTACCCGGTTTCTTCACGCGTTGCGCCGACAAACAAACATCTCTCTGGTAAAAAGGAACTGAAGTTATTTTGCTCACCTGACCTTGAATTCCTTACCATCTAATGCCGACCGCATTATCTTCCAAGAGAATTCTCTTCGATTATAGTCACAGCCGTGAATATCCCCCCCAAGCAGATACCTCGTCGGCCCTGAAAGAACTTCACTGGACTCTATGTAAACTGGAAACCATACATCCTGAGGCTGCATTTATTGTAGCTGGGGATTTTAACAAAGCTAACTTAAGATCAATACTCCCTAAATTCTATCAGCATATCGAATGCCCGACACGTGCTGGCAGAATTCTGTATCATTACTACTCAAACTTCCGTGATGCATACAAAGCCCTCCAGCGCCCTTCCTTAGGCAAATCTGACCATGAATACGTTTTGTTGCTCCCAGCCTATAGACAGAAACTAAACGAGGAAACGCCAGTGCTCAGGTCAATACAACGCTGGTCTGACCAATCGGATTCCACGCTTCAAGATTGCTTTCCATCTTGTGGACTGGGATATATAGCCTCAGACAACAACATTGATGTATACGCTGAATCTGTGACCGAGTTTATTAGAAATTGCATCGGAGATGTCGTACCCGCTGTGACTATTAAAACCTTCCCTAACCAGAAACCGTGGATTAATGGCAGCATTTGCGCAAAACTGAAAGCACAAACCATCGCTTTTAATCATGGCAAGGCGACCGGAATCATGACCGAATACAAACAATGTAGCTATTCCCTCCGCAAGGCAATCAAACAAGCAAAGCGTCAGTATAGAGACAAAGTAGAGTCACAATTCAACGGCTCAAACACGAGACGTATGTGGCAGGGTCCACCGCCAATCACAGATTACAAAAAGAACCAGCCTCGTCGTGGACGTCGACATCTTGCTCCTAGACAAACCACCCGAGCCACTGCCTGTTCACCCCACTATCATCCAGAAAGCGAGGTCAGTACAGGTGCATCAAAGCTGGGACCGAGAGACTGAAAAACAGCTTCTATCACAAGGCCATCAGACTGTTAAACAGCCACCACTAACATAGAGAGGCTGCTGCCAACATACAGACTCACATTTCTGGCCACTCAAATTAAATGGACTTAATTAAGGTATCACTAGTCACTTTAAATAACCCCACTTTAACAATATTTACATATCCTATATTACTCATCTCATATGTATAAACTATATTCTATACCATCTACTGCATCTTGCCTATGCCGCAGGCCATCGCTCATCCATATATTTACATGTACATATTCTATTCATCCCTTTACATTTGTCTAATTGTGTGTATAAGGTAGTTAAGATGAATTTGTTAGATATTACTGCATAGTCGGAACTAGAAGCACCAGCATTTTGCTACACTCGCGTTAACATCTGCTAACCATGTGTATGTGACCAATAATATTTTATGTTATCAGTATTGGTACATGGGTCACTTGGCAAGGTGACACACACGAACGAGACTGCTGTATTTTAGCTTTGGCGTCTTGTGTTTTCTGCCGTCTCAGCTTTATCAAGATACGACTGACTAGAAATGTAATTGTGCTTGAAGGCATGTTTGGACTCGATCCCCTTCTCAAATAGTCAGTTCAAACGGGGTTATGTGGAGTCAGTGTATGAGTGTAGCTAACCACTTTGTGTTTCTCTCCTTCCAGGGCTCCAGAGATCATCCTGGGCCTGCCCTTCTGTGAAGCTATCGACATGTGGTCCCTGGGCTGTGTGATCGCTGAGCTCTTCCTGGGCTGGCCTCTCTACCCAGGAGCCCTGGAGTACGACCAGGTAATGAAGTGTATTGTTACATTACTGTACACCCTCCTCTGAGGCTCACTGGTCCAGATCTTAAGAACTGTAGACCTCCTCCCTCATCTTCCTTTTCCTCCTGTTATTCCCTTCACATCTTCTCATTCGCTCCTCCTTGAAGTTCCTTTATCTCCTCCTCCTCCTTGAAGTTCCTTTATCTCCTCCTCCTCCTTGAAGTTCCTTTATCTCCTCCTCCTCCTTGAAGTTCCTTTATCTCCTCCTCCTCCTTGAAGTTCCTTTATCTCCTCCTCCTCCTTGAAGTTTCTTTATCTCCTCCTCCTCCTCCTTGAAGTTCCTTTATCTCCTCCTCCTCCTCCTTGAAGTTCCTTTATCTCCTCCTCCTCCTTGAAGTTCCTTTATCTCCTCATTCTCCTTGAAGTTCCTTTATCTCCTCATTCTCCTTGAAGTTCCTTTATCTCCTCCTCCTTGAAGTTCCTTTATCTCCTCCTTCTCCTTGAAGTTCCTTTATCTCCTCCTCCTTGAAGTTCCTTTATCTCCTCCTCCTCCTTGAAGTTCCTTTATCTCCTCCTTCTCCTTGAAGTTCCTTTATTTCCTCCTCCTCCTCCTTGAAGTTCCTTATCTCCTCCTCCTCCTCCTTGAAGTTCCTTTATCTCCTCCTCCTCCTCCTTGAAGTTCCTTTATCTCCACCTCCTTGAAGTTCCTTTATCTCCTCCTCCTCCATGAAGTTCCTTTATCTCCTCCTCCTCCTTGAAGTTCCTTTATCTCCTCCTCCTCCCCGAAGTTCCTTTATCTCCTCCTCCTCCTTGAAGTTCCTTTATCTCCTCCTCCTCCTTGAAGTTCCTTTATCTCCTCCTCCTCCTTGAAGTTCCTTTATCTCCTCCTCCTCCTTGAAGTTCCTTTATCTCCTCCTCCTTGAAGTTCCTTTATCTCCTCCTTCTCCTTGAAGTTCCTTTATCTCCTCCTCCCTTTTTCTTCCCACTCGCTCACACTCTCTTTTTAGTCTACTGTCCTCCTCCATCTCCTCCCCTCCACTTTCCTCTGGCATCTGTTCTCCTCTCTAGCTGAGTGAAGTCTGTCTAGCCCCTCCTACTGTACTCTAACAGTGTGCGTTGATGCTATGAGGTGATGGCTTGTATTAGGACATGGACTCAGACCTCCCACTCCTCCGTAGCCCTGTTATTAATGCTTTACTCCTGCTGGGTTCCCAGGATGATCAGGGAGGCACTGGAAATGAGGAATGGAAGGGAGAGGGGAGGAGAAGGAGATAAAGGATAATATACTGTACTGGGACTGCTTGAGGCAGCAGGGGTGGGAAGGAGGGGGAGATTTAGAAAGGGAGAGCGAGTTTGGAAGAGGAAATATTGATGAAGAAATAATTTACCATAGTGTGTGGGAATGAATTGAGAGGGTAGAGAGGAGTGAGAGACGGAGGAGGGGAGTGACAGGCAGCGACAGGCCCAGATTAGTGCCGTATTTCCTGGCCACCTCCGGCGGGGGAGGGCTCCCCTGTGGATGTGCCAGTGGCAGGGCGGAGGTGTGGATGGTCTCTCCCAATGACTGATGGCATAGCAGGCTGGAGGTGATGGATCCCCCCCAGCAGAGCCCTGAACAGCAGCTGCCCAGAGTTCAATGAATCTGGGGCTTATGTTGACCGGCTTTCCCCCCCGCCCTGGAGACCCATCCACAGCAAGCCTTTCAGTCCAGCTCCAACCTTTCCTATACATTACCCTGCAGTACACCCCCGAAGCCCCCTCTGCAGACGGACTGTGTCCTCGCCAAAGTATTTTTACTTCCCAGTATCATTTTTCACGCTTTCCGCTCCGGCCCAGAGGCAGGAGGGATAACTCAACACCTCCCGAAGAGATTTGACTTGAGCACGGCAGCACTAAATGTAATT
>NW_022264209.1:0-10000 GCF_002021735.2 Oncorhynchus kisutch | reverse complement strand
TAAAGAATGGTACCCACAAATTCTGACAAACTCCAAGCATTGATTATGCAAGAATGGGCTGGCATCAGTCAGGATGTGGCCCAGAGGTTAATTGACAGCATGCCAGTGTGGATTGCAGAGGCCTTGAAAAAGAAGGGTCAACACTGCTAATATTGTCTTTGCATCAACTTCATGTAATTGTCAATAAAAGCCTTTGACACTTATGAAATGTTTGTAATTATACTTCAGTATTCCATAGTAACATTTGACAAAAATATCTAAAGACACCAAAGCAGCAAACTTTGTGAAAATTAATATTTGTCATTCTCAACTTTTGGCCACGACTGCACGCACTCGCACACACATGCACTCGCATACACACGCACTCGCATACGTAGGCACGCAGGTAGGTATACTCACACAATCTTCAGGCCAATGTGGTAGAGGAGGGAGGTGAGAGGCGGAGAGTGCAATAGAGAGATGATGAGGATGACGTGCAATAGAGAGATGATGAGGATGGCGTGCAATTGAGAGATGATGAGGATGGCGTGCAATTGAGAGATGAGGAGGAGGGCGTGCAATAGAGAGATGATGAGGATGGCGTGCAATTGAGAGATGAGGAGGAGGGCGTGCAATAGAGAGATGAGGAGGAGGGCGTGCAATAGAGAGATGAGGAGGAGGGCGTGCAATAGAGATGAGGAGGAGGGCGTGCAATAGAGGGAGAGGAGGAGGGCGTGCAGTAGAGGGAGAGGAGGAGGGCGTGCAGTAGAGGGAGAGGAGGAGGAGGGCGTGCAGTAGAGGGAGAGGAGGAGGAGGGCGTGCAGGAGAGGGAGAGGAGGAGGAGGGCGTGCAGGAGAGGAGGAGGGCATGCAGTAGAGAGATGAGGAGGAGGGCGTGCAGTAGAGGGAGAGGAGGAGGAGGGCATGCAGGAGAGGGAGAGGAGGAGGAGGGCGTGCAGGAGAGGAGGAGGGCGTGCAGTAGAGGGAGAGGAGGAGGGCGTGCAGTAGAGGGAGAGGAGGGCGGCGTGCAGTAGAGGGAGAGGAGGAGGGCGTGCAGTAGAGGGAGAGGAGGAGGGCGTGCAGTAGAGAGATGAGGAGGATGGCGTGCATTAGAGAGAGGAGGGCGTGCAGTAGAGGGAGAGGAGGAGGGCGTGCAGTAGAGGGAGAGGAGGAGGGCGTGCAGTAGAGGGAGAGGAGGAGGGCGTGCAGTAGAGGGAGAGGAGGAGGGCGTGCAGTAGAGGGAGAGGAGGAGGGCGTGCAGTAGAGGGAGAGGAGGAGGGCGTGCAGTAGAGGGAGAGGAGGAGGGCGTGCAGTAGAGGGAGAGGAGGAGGGCGTGCAGTAGAGGGAGAGGAGGAGGGCGTGCAGTAGAGGGAGAGGAGGAGGGCGTGCAGTAGAGGGAGAGGAGGAGGGCGTGCAGTAGAGGGAGAGGAGGAGGGCGTGCAGTAGAGGGAGAGGAGGAGGGCGTGCAGTAGAGGGAGAGGAGGAGGGCGTGCAGTAGAGGGAGAGGAGGAGGGCCGTGCAGTAGAGGGAGAGGAGGAGGGCGTGCAGTAGAGGGGGAGGAGGAGGGCGTGCAATAGAGGGATGAGGAGGAGGGCGTGCAGTAGAGAGATGAGGAGGATGGCGTGCAATAGAGAGAGGAGGGCGTGCAATAGAGGGAGAGGAGGAGGGCGTGCAGTAGAGGGAGAGGAGGAGGGCGTGCAGTAGAGGGAGAGGAGGAGGGCGTGCAGTAGAGGGAGAGGAGGAGGGCGTGCAGTAGAGGGAGAGGAGGAGGGCGTGCAGTAGAGGGAGAGGAGGAGGGCGTGCAGTAGAGGGAGAGGAGGAGGGCGTGCAGTAGAGGGAGAGGAGGAGGGCGTGCAGTAGAGGGAGAGGAGGAGGGCGTGCAGTAGAGGGAGAGGAGGAGGGCGTGCAGTAGAGGGAGAGGAGGAGGGCGTGCAGTAGAGGGATGAGGAGGAGGGCGTGCAATAGAGAGAGGAGGGCGTGCAATAGAGGGAGAGGAGGAGGGCGTGCAGTAGAGGGAGAGGAGGAGGGCGTGCAGTAGAGGGAGAGGAGGAGGGCGTGCAGTAGAGGGAGAGGAGGAGGGCGTGCAGTAGAGGGAGAGGAGGAGGGCGTGCAGTAGAGGGAGAGGAGGAGGGCGTGCAGTAGAGGGAGAGGAGGAGGGCGTGCAGTAGAGGGAGAGGAGGAGGGCGTGCAGTAGAGGGAGAGGAGGAGGGCGTGCAGTAGAGGGAGAGGAGGAGGGCGTGCAGTAGAGGGAGAGGAGGAGGGCGTGCAGTAGAGGGAGAGGAGGGAGGGGCGTGCAGTAGAGGGAGAGGAGGAGGGCGTGCAGTAGAGGGAGAGGAGGAGGGCGTGCAGTAGAGGGGGAGGAGGGAGGGCGTGCAGTAGAGGGGGAGGAGGAGGGCGTGCAATAGAGGGATGAGGAGGAGGGTGTGCAGTAGAGAGATGAGGATGGCGTGCAATAGAGAGAGGAGGGCGTGCAATAGAGGGAGAGGGAGGAGGGCGTGCAGTAGAGGAGAGGAGGAGGGCGTGCAGTAGAGGGAGAGGAGGATGAGGGCGTGCAGTAAGAGGGAGAGGAGGAGGGCGGCGTGCAGTAGAGGGAGAGGAGGAGGGCGTGCAGTAGAGGGAGAGGAGGAGGGCGTGCAGTAGAGGAGAGGAGGAGGGCGGCGTGCAGTAGAAGGGAGAGGAGGAGGAGGGGCGTGCAGTAGAGGGAGAGGAGGAGGGCGGCGTGCAGTAGAGGGAGAGGAGGAGGGCGGGCGTGCAGTAGAGGGAGAGGAGGAGGAGGGCGTGCAGTAGAGGGAGAGGAGGAGGGCGTGCAGTAGAGGGAGAGGAGGAGGGCGGCGTGCAGTAGAGGGAGAGGAGGAGGAGGGTGTTTTATGAAGAGCTGTTTTAAGGCCACAGTGGGTGAGGTGTACTGCTGCAGACACTACATGTTAATGTCAGTCTTCATAGGAAGATGGTAACACCATGATGTCAGCACGAGGAATGGCAATGAGACCACTCCTTCGTCTCTGCTCTACCACCATCCCTCCCTCCCACACATGTACATACATGCACATCAACTGCACACACAAACACTGTATACACACACACACTCGGGCTCCAATAAAAACATGTATCCTGGGAGTGAACCTGGATACACATCCTGTTTTTCTTCATTTCTCAGGCATTTGTCTCCGAGATGACATATTTCATCCCTTCTCCATTACCAAGTCAGACTTGACATACAGTGCATTCAGAAAGTGTTCAGATCCCTTGACTTTTTCCACATTTTGTTATGTTTCAGCCTTATTCTAAAATGGATTAAATGTTTTTTTTCTCCCTCATCAATCTACACACAATACCCCATAATGACAAAGCAAAACTGGTTTTAGAATATTTTTTCAAATGTACAAAAAAATGACAAACTGAATATCACATTTCCATCAGTATTCAGACCCTTTACTCAGTACTTTGTTGAAGCACCTTTGGCAGCGATTACAGACTCAGGTCTTCTTGGGTATGACGCTACAGGCTTGACACACCTGTAATTGGGGAGTTTCTTCAATTCTTCTCTGCAGATCCTCTCAAGCTCTGTCAGGTTAGATGGGGAACGTTGCTGCACAGCTATTTTCAGGTCTCTCCAGAGATGTTAAATCGGGTTCAAATCCGGGCTCTGGCTGGGCCACTCAAGGACTTTCAGAGACATGTCTCGAAGCCACTTCTGCGTTGTCTTGGCTGTGTGCTTATGGTTGTTTTTCTGTTGGAAGGTGAACCTTCACCCCAGTCTGAGGTTCTGAGCACTCTGGAGCAGGTTTTCAGGATCTTTCTGTGCTTTACCAATCTTTCCCTCGATCCTGACTAGTCTTCCAGTCCCTGCCGCTGAAAAACATCCCCACAGCATGATGCTGACACCACCATGCTTCACCGTAAGGATGGTATTGGCCAGATGATGAGCAGTGATTGGTTTCCTCCAGACGTGGCTCTTGGCTTTCAGACCAAGAGTTCAATCTTGGTTTCATCAGACCAGAGAATCTTGTTCTCATGGCAAACTCCAAAGCGGGCTGTCATGTGCCTTTTTTACTCAGGAGTGGCTTCCGTCTGGCCACTTTACCATAAAGGCCTGATTGGTGGAGTGCTGCAGATGTTTGTACTTCTGAAAGGTTCTCCCATCTCCAAAGAGGAACTCTGGAGCTCTGTAAGTGGACAATCGGGTTCTTGGTCACCTCCCTGACCAAGGCCCTTCTCCCCTGATTGCTCAGTTTGGCTGGGAGGCCAGCTCTAGGAAGAGTCTTGGTTGTTCCAAACTTTTTCCATTTAAGAATGATGGGAGGCCACTGTGTTCTTGAGGATCTTCAATGCTGCAGACATTTTTTTGGTACCCTTCCCCAGATCTGTGCCTCAACACAATCCTGTCTCTGAGCTCTACAGACAATTCCTTCCATCTCTTGGCTTGGGTTTGCTCTGACATGCACTGTCAACTGTGAGTACTGATATGGACGTGTGTATCTTTCCAAATCATGTCCAATCAAGTGAATTTACCACAGGTGGACATCTCAAGGATGATCAATGGAAACAGGATGTACCTGAGCTCAATTTCGAGTCCCATAGCAAAGAGTCTGAATACTTATGTAAATAAGGTATTTCTGTTTAAAAAATATGAAATAGATTTTTAAACTCCTGTTTTTCCATTGTCATTGTGGATTATTGTGTATAGATTGATGAGGACAAGTGCTAGAATCAGGCTGTAACGTAACACATTTTGTAAGAACAGTAAGAACGGTACTGAATACTTCCTGAAAGCATTGTAAGTGCAGTGGAGGACACCACAAATGCCCAAACTCCTCAGCATTAAACAAACGAACAGAGAAAACAGGAGACCCTGGGTCTCGACCCCGCCCTGTGCAACTGGGTACTGGACTTCCTGACGGGCCGCCCCCAGGTGGTGAGGGTAGGCAACAACATCTCCTCCCCGCTGATCCTCAACACTGGGGCCCCACAAGGGTGCGTTCTGAGCCCTCTCCTGTACTCCCTGTTCACCCACGACTGCGTGGCCACGCACGCCTCCAACTCAATCATCAAGTTTGCGGACGACACAACAGTGGTAGGCTTGATTACCAACAACGACGAGACGGCCTACAGGGAGGAGGTGAGGGCCCTCGGAGTGTGGTGTCAGGAAAATAACCTCACACTCAACGTCAACAAAACTAAGGAGATGATTGTGGACTTCAGGAAACAGCAGAGGGAACACCCCCCCATCCACATCGATGGAACAGTAGTGGAGAGGGTAGCAAGTTTTAAGTTCCTCGGCATACACATCACAGACAAACTGAATTGGTCCACTCACACAGACAGCATCGTGAAGAAGGCGCAGCAGCGCCTCTTCAACCTCAGGAGGCTGAAGAAATTCGGCTTGTCACCAAAAGCACTCACAAACTTCTACAGATGCACAATCGAGAGCATCCTGGCGGGCTGTAATTCACCGCCTGGTATGGCAACTGCACCGCCCTCAACCGTAAGGCTTTCCAGAGGGTAGTGAGGTCTGCACAACGCATCACCGGGGGCAAACTACCTGCCCTGCAGGACACCTACACCACCCGATGCTACAGGAAGGCCATAAAGATCATCAAGGACATCAACCACCCGAGCCACTGCCTGTTCACCCCGCTGTCATCCAGAAGGCGAGGTCAGTACAGGTGCATCAAAGCTGGGACCGAGAGACTGAAAAACAGCTTCTATCTCAAGGCCATCAGACTGTTAAACAGCCACCACTAACATTGAGTGGCTACTGCCAACACACTGTCAATGCCACTGACTCTACTCCAGCCACTTTAATCATGGGAATTGATGGGAAATGATGTAAATATATCACTAGCCACTTTAAACAATGCTACCTTATATAATGTTACTTACCCTACATTATTCATCTCATATGCATACGTAGATACTGTACTCTATATCATCGACTGCATCCTTATGTAATACATGTATCACTAGCCACTTTAACTATGCCACTTGGTTTACATACTCATCTCATATGTATATACTGTACTCGATATCATCTACTGTATCTTGCCTATGCTGCTCTGTACCATCACTCATTCATATATCCTTATGTACATATTCTTTATCCCCTTACACTGTGTATAAGACAGTCGTTTTTTTTGGAATTGTTAGTTAGATTACTTGTTCGTTATTACTGCATTGTTGGAACTAGAAGCACAAGCATTTCGCTACACTCGCATTAACATCTGCTAACCATGTGTAATGTGACAAATAAATTTGATTTGATTTGAATTACACTCGCAAAAACATTCCGGTATTTGGTTTTTCCTTTGGAAAAAAAATGCGAACAGAGAGCTTTCCGAATACACTGCATGTCCTCCTTCCCCATTACCAAGTCAGACTTGACATATTTCCTCCCTTCCCCATTTACCAAGTCAGACTTGACATATTTCCTCCCTTCCCCATTTACCAAGTCAGACTTGACATATTTCCTCCCTTCCCCATTTACCAAGTCAGACTTGACATATTTCCTCCCTTCCCCATTTACCAAGTCAGACTTGACATATTTCCTCCCTTCCCCATTTACCAAGTCAGACTTGACATATTTCCTCCCTTCCCCATTTACCAAGTCAGACTTGACATATTCCATCTGGTTGCAGACAGGAACGGAATACCTTTAAACACTGAATGGCTGAGAGGGACATAACTGTAAACACATACAGGCCGTGGGTCCTCATGCTCATGCTGGCAGGGTTCACCAGAGAAGGCCATCTGATAAGAACAGTGTGTTTTTATTAACTAGTGATGGTTGTAGCCTGCTGGTTGTGGGTTCAGAGGGAGAGGTCAAGACTTGTCTCTGTGTACAGGACACTTGAGGGATCCAACCTAGTTTTATTTTTTGAATTATAAGATGTTAATCCTAGATGTATTGACGTGACTAAGTGGAGCTACACACACACCTCTTATGTTTATATCATCTCGTATCTATAATTGATTTTCTGTCTGTGCGTCTGCTTTGGCATTTAGATCCATAATGAGGTTAGATGACATTTTCTTATTTAAAAGATATGGTAGATGAAACCTTGAAAGCTGGAAGTCATTGAATTTGATCCCAAACAGGCAGCGTTAAGCCTGTCCAAGACCCAGAGTCCCAGAGAGGATAGTTTAGGGGCTAGTGCCCTGCAGTCTCAAGAATGCCAACACAGCCCTCGTTCCTCTCCCCTAGCCCTTCTCAAACACAACTCCTCCACCCCAGTGGAATGCCGACGCGCCTCTTGCCCTCCTCTTGCCCTCCTCTCGCCCCCAAGGCAGCACTAAGCCTCTAATGGATGTTTTCCCTGACACCTTGGTGTGACTGACGTCAGACAGGCCTCTCTCTACAAACTGTTCTCATAACCTCCCTGTTCTTTATCCCACCACCCAGTAGGTAGACACAGACAGAATCATCCCACCACCCAGTAGCTAAACACAGACAGAATCATCCCACCACCAGTAGGTAGACACAGACAGAATCATCCCACCACCCAGTAGGTAGACACAGACAGAATCATCCCACCACCCAGTAGGTAGACACAGACAGAATCAGCCCACCACCCAGTAGGTAGACACAGACAGAATCAGCCCACCACCCAGTAGGTAGACACAGACAGAATCATCCCACCACCCAGTAGGTAGACACAGACAGAATCATCCCACCACCCAGTAGGTAGACACAGACAGAATCATCCCACCACCCAGTAGGTAGACACCAGACAGAATCATCCCACACCCAGTAGGTAGACACAGACGAATCAGCCCACCACCCAGTAGGTAGACACAGACAGAATCAGCCCCACCACCCAGTAGGTAGACACAGACAGAATCAGCCCACCACCCAGTAGGTAGACACAGACAGAATCAGCCCACCACCCAGTAGGTAGACACAGACAGAATCAGCCCACCACCCAGTAGGTAGAACACAGACAGAATCATCCCACCACCCAAGTAGGTAGACACAGACAGAATCAGCCCACCATCCAGTAGGTAGACACAGACAGAATCAGCCCACCACCCAGTAGGTAGACACAGACAGAATCAGCCCACCATCCAGTAGGTTAGACACAGACAGAATCATCCCACCACCCAGTAGGTAGACACAGAATCATCCCACTACCCAGTAGGTAGACACAGACAGAATCAGCCCACCATCCAGTAGGTTAGACACAGACAGAATCATCCCACCACCCAGTAGGTAGACACAGACAGAATCAGCCCACCATCCAGTAGGTAGACACAGACAGAATCATCCCACTACCCAGTAGGTAGACAGACAGACAGAATCATCCCACCACCCAGTAGGTAGACACAGACAGAATCATCCCACCACCCAGTAGGTAGACACAGACAGAATCATCCCACCACCCAGTAGGTAGACACAGACAGAATCATCCCACTAGCCAGTAGGTAGACACAGACAGAATCATCCCACTAGCCAGTAGGTAGACACAGGACAGAATCATCCCACTAGCCAGTAGGTAGACACAGACAGAAATCATCCCACTAGCCAGTAGGTAGACACAGACAGAATCATCCCACCACCCAGTACGTAGACACAGACAGAATCATCCCACCACCCAGTAGGTAGACACAGACAATCATCCCACCATCCAGTAGGCAATGTTTATCATAGAATAATGTAGCCAGCTACATTTCTACCTTTTTTCTTGAAATTGAGCTTTGCCATTTTAACTTTATACCGGAGGAAAAACTACACTGGAGGAAATGACCTGCTGGTGATCCAATGACGAGCAAATACACTCCATCTGAGTGGAGAAGTGCAACTGAAGCAGGAAATGACTCCTTTTACATTCATGATTTGGAGCGAATCCTGACTGAAGCTGAGCAGATTTACAGTAAGAAGCCTTTTAGATTTGCGTTTACATAACGCAGCAAGATGTTTTTATCTGCGTCTCATCTTTCCCTTTCTGTGTGAAACGCAGAATCCTGAGTCAACACGACCCCATGCAGGCAGCGGGCATACAGTCATACTCCCTCTCTCCAGCTAGGGCCCCTGATCACGGACACACCCACATGTAAACTTGGTGGAAATGGCTCCCTAGTTAGCGGGGAGTGCGCGCTAGTAGCGTTTCAATCGGTGACGTAACTCTCTCTGAGACCTTCACGTAGTTGAGGCTTTTGTGGAGCGATAGGTAATGATGCTTTGAGGGTGACTTGTCGATGAGGGTCCCTGGTTCGAGCCCAGGTAGGGGTGAGGAGAGGGACAGAAACTACACTGTTACGCACACACATGTCAATTATTCCCAGGGCCCTACCCTGCACACTTCAATCATTCCCAGGGCCTTACCCTGCACACTTCAATCATTCCCAGGGCCTTACCCTGCACACTTCAATCATTCCCAGGCCTTATACCGCTGCAACACTTCAATCATTCCCAGGGCCCTACCCTGCACACTTCAATCATTCCCAGGGCCCTACCCCGCACACTTCAATCATTCCCAGGGCCCTACCCCGCGCATGTCAATCATTCCCAGGGCCCTACCCCGCACACTTCAATCATTCCCAGGGCCCTACCCCCACGCCAGCACTCATTCCCAGGGCCCCACCCCCACGCACGTCACTCATTCCCAGGGCCCCACCCACACGCCAGCACTCATTCCAGGGCCCCACCCCCCACACGTCAAGTCTCTCATTCCCAGGGCCCCACCCCCACGCACATCACTCATTCCCAGGGCCCCACCTTGCACACGTCACTCATTCCCAGGGCCCCACCTTGCACAGTCACTCATTCCCAGGGCCCCACCTTGCACAGTCACTCATTCCCAGGGCCCCACCCCCCCCGCACGTCACTCATCCCAGGGCCCCACCCTGACACACGTCACTCATTCCCAGGGCCCTACCATGCGCACGTCACTCATTCCCAGGGCCCATTCCCCCCCGCACGTCACTCATTCCCAGGGCCCCCCCCCCCCGACGGTCATTCATTCCCAGGGCCCCACCCCCCGCACATAACTCGTTCCAGGGTGATGGTAGTGTGAAAGACACGTGTG
>NW_022264208.1:0-33232 GCF_002021735.2 Oncorhynchus kisutch | reverse complement strand
TAACCACTAGGCTACCTGCTCTAACCACTAGGCTACCTGCTCTAACCACTAGGCTACCTGCTCTAACCACTAGGCTACCTGCCTTAACCACTAGGCTCTGCTCTAACCACTAGGCTACCTGCTCTAACCACTAGGCTACCTGCTCTAACCACTAGGCTACCTGCTCTAACCACTAGGCTACCTCTGCTCTAACCACTAGGCTACCTGTCTAACCACTAGGCTACCTGCTCTAACCCATAGGCTAGTCCTGCTCTAACCACTAGGCTACTGCTCTAACCACTGGCTAAAAGCTGCTCTACTAAACCACTAGGCTACCTGCTCTAACCACTAGGCTACCTGCTCTAACCACTAGGCTACCTGCTCTAACCACTAGCTACCTGCTCTAACTAGGCTACTAAACCACTAGGCTACCTGCTCTAACCACTAGGCTACCTGCTCTAACCACTAGGCTACCTGCTCTAACTAGGCACTAGGCTCTACCCTGCTCTAACCACTAGGCTACCTGCTCTAACACACTAGGCTACCTGCTCTAACCACTAGGCTACCTGCTCTAACCACTAGGCTACCTGCTCTAACCACTAGGGTGACCACTAGCTAAACCTGCTCTAAACCACTAGGCTACCTGCTCTAACCACTAGGCTACCTGCTCTAACCACTAGGCTACCTGCTCTAACCACTAGGCTACCTGCTCTAACCACTAGGCTACCTGCTCTAACCACTAGGCTACCTGCTCTAACCACTAGGCTGTCTGTCTCTAACCTACCATAGGCTGTCTGTCTCTAACCACTAGGCTGTCTGCTCTCTAACCACTAGGCTACCTTCTCTAACCACTAGGCTACCTGCTAACCACTAGGCTACCTGCTCTAACCACTAGGCTACCTGCTCTAACCACTAGGCTACCTGCTCTAACCACTAGGCTACCTGCTCTAACCACTAGGCTACCTGCTCTAACCACTAGGCTGTCTGTCTCTAACCACTAGGCTACCTGCTCTAACCACTAGGCTACCTGCTCTAACCACTAGGCTACCTGCTCTAACCACTAGGCTACCTGCCTCTAACCACTAGGCTACCTGCTCTAACCACTAGGCTACCTGCTCTAACCACTAGGCTACCTGCTCTAACCACTAGGCTACCTGCTCTAACCACTAGGCTACCTGCTCTAACCACTAGGCTGTCCTGCTCTAACCACTAGGCTACCTGCTCTAACCACTAGGCTACCTGCTCTAACCACTACTCCTGCCTAACCACTAGCTACCTGCTCTAACCACTAGGCTACCTGCTCTAACCACTAGGCTACCTGCTCTAACCACTAGGCTACCTGCTCTAACCACTAGGCTACCTGCTCTAACCACTAGGCTACCTGCTCTAACCACTAGGCTACCTGCTCTAACCACTAGGCTACCTGCTCTAACCACTAGGCTCCACCTGCTCTAACCACTAGGCTACCTGCTCTAACACCACTAGGCTCTACCCTGTCTCTAACCACTAGGCTACCTGCTCTAACCACTAGGCTGTCTGTCTCTAACCACTAGGCTACCTGCTCTAACCACTAGGCTACCTGCTCTAACCACTAGGCTGTCTGTCTCTAACCACTAGGCTACCTGCTCTAACCACTAGGCTACCTGCTCTAACCACTAGGCTACCTGCTCTAACCACTAGGCTACCTGCTCTAACCACTAGGCTACCTGCTCTAACCACTAGGCTACCTGCTCTAACCACTAGGCTACCTGCTCTAACCACTAGGCTACCTGCTCTAACCACTAGGCTACCTCTCTAACCACTAGGCTACCTGCTCTAACTAACCACTAGGCTGTCCTGTCTAACCCACTAGGCTACCTGCTCTAACCACTAGGCTACCTGCTCTAACCACTAGGCTACCTGCTCTAACCACTAGGCTACCTGCTCTAACCACTAGGCTCCTGCTCTAAAACCTCTCTAACCACTAGGCTACCTGCTCTAACCACTAGGCTAGCTAACCTGCCTAACCACTAGGCTACCTGCTCTAACCACTAGGCTACCTGCTCTAACCACTAGGCTACCTGCTCTAACCACTAGGCTACCTGCTCTAACCACTAGGCTGCCTGCTCTAACCACTAGGCTACCCTGCTCTAACCACTAGGCTACCTGCTCTAACCACTAGGCTACTGCTCTAACCACTAGGCTACCTGCTCTAACCACTAGGCTACCTGCTCTAACCACTAGGCTACCTGCTCTAACCACTAGGCTACCTGCTCTAACCACTAGGCTACCTGCTCTAACCACTAGGCTACCTGCTCTAACCACTAGGCTACCTGCTCTAACCACTAGCTGCTACTGCCTCTAACCACTAGGCTACCTGCCTCTAACCACTAGGCTACCTGCTCTAACCACTAGGCTACCTGCTCTAACCACTAGGCTACCTGCTCTAACCACTAGGCTACCTGCTCTAACCACTAGGCTACCTGCTCTAACCACTAGGCTCACTGCTCTAACCACTAGGCTACCTGCTCTAACCACTAGGCTACCTGCTCTAACCACTAGGCTACCTGCTCTAACCACTAGGCTACCTGCTCTAACCACTAGGCTACCTGCTCTAACCACTAGGCTACCTGCTCTAACCACTAGGCTACCTGCTCTAACCACTAGGCTACCTGCTCTAACCACTAGGCTACCTGCTCTAACCACTAGGCTACCTGCTCTAACCACTAGGCTACCGCTCTAACCTCTAACCACTAGGCTACCTGCTCTAACCACTAGGCTACTGCTCTAACCACTAGGCTACCTGCTCTAACCACTAGGCTACCTGCTCTAACCACTAGGCTACCTGCTCTAACCACTAGGCTGTCTGTCTCTAACCACTAGGCTACCTGCTCTAACCACTAGGCTACCTGCTCTAACCACTAGGCTACCTGCTCTAACCACTAGGCTACCTGCTCTAACCACTAGGCTACCTGCTCTAACCACTAGGCTACCTGCTCTAACCACTAGGCTACCTGCTCTAACCACTAGGCTACCTGCTCTAACCACTAGGCTACCTGCTCTAACCACTAGGCTGTCTGTCTCTAACCACTAGGCTACCTGCTCTAACCACTAGGCTACCTGCTCTAACCACTAGGCTACCTGCTCTAACCACTAGGCTACCTGCTCTAACCACTAGGCTACCTGCTCTAACCACTAGGCTACCTGCTCTAACCACTAGGCTACCTGCTCTAACCACTAGGCTACCTGCTCTAACCACTAGGCTACCTGCTCTAACCACTAGGCTACCTGCTCTAACCACTAGGCTACCTGCTCTAACCACTAGGCTACCTGCTCTAACCACTAGGCTACCTGCTCTAACCACTAGGCTGTCTGTCTCTAACCACTAGGCTACCTGTTCTAACCACTAGGCTACCTGTCTCTAACCACTAGGCTACCTGCTCTAACCACTAGGCTACCTGCTCTAACCACTAGGCTACCTGCTCTAACCACTAGGCTACCTGCTCTAACCACTAGGCTACCTGCTCTAACCACTAGGCTGTCTGTCTCTAACCACTAGGCTACCTGCTCTAACCACTAGGCTGTCTGTCTCTAACCACTAGGCTACCTGCTCTAACCACTAGGCTACCTGCTCTAACCACTAGGCTACCTGCTCTAACCACTAGGCTACCTGCTCTAACCACTAGGCTGTCTGTCTCTAACCACTAGGCTACCTGCTCTAACCACTAGGCTACCTGCTCTAACCACTAGGCTACCTGCTCTAACCACTAGGCTACCTGCTCTAACCACTAGGCTACCTGCTCTAACCACTAGGCTACCTGCTCTAACCACTAGGCTACCTGCTCTAACCACTAGGCTACCTGCTCTAACCACTAGGCTACCTGCTCTAACCACTAGGCTACCTGCTCTAACCACTAGGCTGTCTGTCTCTAACCACTAGGCTACCTGCTCTAACCACTAGGCTGTCTGTCTCTAACCACTAGGCTACCTGCTCTAACCACTAGGCTACCTGCTCTAACCACTAGGCTACCTGTCTCTAACCACTAGGCTACCTGCTCTAACCACTAGGCTACCTGCTCTAACCACTAGGCTACCTGCTCTAACCACTAGGCTACCTGCTCTAACCACTAGGCTACCTGCTCTAACCACTAGGCTACCTGCTCTAACCACTAGGCTACCTGCTCTAACCACTAGGCTACCTGCTCTAACCACTAGGCTACCTGCTCTAACCACTAGGCTACCTGCTCTAACCACTAGGCTACCTGCTCTAACCACTAGGCTACCTGCTCTAACCACTAGGCTACCTGCTCTAACCACTAGGCTACCTGCTCTAACCACTAGGCTACCTGCTCTAACCACTAGGCTACCTGCTCTAACCACTAGGCTACCTGCTCTAACCACTAGGCTACCTGCTCTAACCACTAGGCTACCTGCTCTAACCACTAGGCTACCTGCTCTAACCACTAGGCTACCTGCTCTAACCACTAGGCTACCTGCTCTAACCACTAGGCTACCTGCTCTAACCACTAGGCTACCTGCTCTAACCACTAGGCTACCTGTCTCTAACCACTAGGCTACCTGCTCTAACCACTAGGCTACCTGCTCTAACCACTAGGCTACCTGCTCTAACCACTAGGCTACCTGCTCTAACCACTAGGCTGTCTATAAGAGACAGGCTCTAACCACTAGGCTACCTGCTCTAACCACTAGGCTACCTGCTCTAACCACTAGGCTACCTGCTCTAACCACTAGGCTACCTGCTCTAACCACTAGGCTACCTGTCTCTAACCACTAGGCTACCTGCTCTAACCACTAGGCTACCTGCTCTAACCACTAGGCTACCTGCTCTAACCACTAGGCTACCTGCTCTAACCACTAGGCTACCTGCTCTAACCACTAGGCTACCTGCTCTAACCACTAGGCTACCTGCTCTAACCACTAGGCTACCTGCTCTAACCACTAGGCTACCTGCTCTAACCACTAGGCTACCTGCTCTAACCACTAGGCTACCTGCTCTAACCACTAGGCTACCTGCTCTAACCACTAGGCTACCTGCTCTAACCACTAGGCTACCTGCTCTAACCACTAGGCTACCTGCTCTAACCACTAGGCTACCTGCTCTAACCACTAGGCTACCTGCTCTAACCACTAGGCTACCTGCTCTAACCACTAGGCTACCTGCTCTAACCACTAGGCTACCTGCTCTAACCACTAGGCTACCTGCTCTAACCACTAGGCTACCTGCTCTAACCACTAGGCTACCTGTCTCTAACCACTAGGCTACCTGCTCTAACCACTAGGCTACCTGCTCTAACCACTAGGCTACCTGCTCTAACCACTAGGCTACCTGCTCTAACCACTAGGCTACCTGCTCTAACCACTAGGCTCTAACCACTAGGCTACCTGCTCTAACCACTAGGCTACCTGCTCTAACCACTAGGCTACCTGCTCTAACCACTAGGCTACCTGCTCTAACCACTAGGCTACCTGCTCTAACCACTAGGCTACCTGCTCTAACCACTAGGCTACCTGCTCTAACCACTAGGCTACCTGCTCTAACCACTAGGCTACCTGCTCTAACCACTAGGCTACCTGCTCTAACCACTAGGCTACCTGCTCTAACCACTAGGCTACCTGCTCTAACCACTAGGCTGTCTGTCTCTAACCACTAGGCTGTCTGTCTCTAACCACTAGGCTACCTGCTCTAACCACTAGGCTACCTGCTCTAACCACTAGGCTACCTGCTCTAACCACTAGGCTACCTGCTCTAACCACTAGGCTACCTGCTCTAACCACTAGGCTACCTGCTCTAACCACTAGGCTACCTGCTCTAACCACTAGGCTACCTGCTCTAACCACTAGGCTACCTGCTCTAACCACTAGGCTACCTGCTCTAACCACTAGGCTACCTGCTCTAACCACTAGGCTACCTGCTCTAACCACTAGGCTACCTGCTCTAACCACTAGGCTACCTGCTCTAACCACTAGGCTACCTGCTCTAACCACTAGGCTACCTGCTCTAACCACTAGGCTACCTGCTCTAACCACTAGGCTACCTGCTCTAACCACTAGGCTACCTGCTCTAACCACTAGGCTACCTGCTCTAACCACTAGGCTACCTGCTCTAACCACTAGGCTACCTGCTCTAACCACTAGGCTACCTGCTCTAACCACTAGGCTACCTGCTCTAACCACTAGGCTACCTGCTCTAACCACTAGGCTACCTGCTCTAACCACTAGGCTACCTGCTCTAACCACTAGGCTACCTGCTCTAACCACTAGGCTACCTGCTCTAACCACTAGGCTACCTGCTCTAACCACTAGGCTACCTGCTCTAACCACTAGGCTACCTGCTCTAACCACTAGGCTACCTGCTCTAACCACTAGGCTACCTGCTCTAACCACTAGGCTACCTGCTCTAACCACTAGGCTACCTGCTCTAACCACTAGGCTACCTGCTCTAACCACTAGGCTACCTGCTCTAACCACTAGGCTACCTGCTCTAACCACTAGGCTACCTGCTCTAACCACTAGGCTACCTGTCTCTAACCACTAGGCTACCTGCTCTAACCACTAGGCTACCTGCTCTAACCACTAGGCTACCTGCTCTAACCACTAGGCTACCTGCTCTAACCACTAGGCTACCTGCTCTAACCACTAGGCTACCTGCTCTAACCACTAGGCTACCTGCTCTAACCACTAGGCTACCTGCTCTAACCACTAGGCTACCTGCTCTAACCACTAGGCTACCTGCTCTAACCACTAGGCTACCTGCTCTAACCACTAGGCTACCTGCTCTAACCACTAGGCTACCTGCTCTAACCACTAGGCTACCTGCTCTAACCACTAGGCTACCTGCTCTAACCACTAGGCTACCTGCTCTAACCACTAGGCTACCTGCTCTAACCACTAGGCTACCTGCTCTAACCACTAGGCTACCTGCTCTAACCACTAGGCTACCTGCTCTAACCACTAGGCTACCTGCTCTAACCACTAGGCTACCTGCTCTAACCACTAGGCTACCTGCTCTAACCACTAGGCTACCTGCTCTAACCACTAGGCTACCTGCTCTAACCACTAGGCTACCTGCTCTAACCACTAGGCTACCTGCTCTAACCACTAGGCTACCTGCTCTAACCACTAGGCTACCTGCTCTAACCACTAGGCTACCTGCTCTAACCACTAGGCTACCTGCTCTAACCACTAGGCTACCTGCTCTAACCACTAGGCTACCTGCTCTAACCACTAGGCTACCTGCTCTAACCACTAGGCTACCTGCTCTAACCACTAGGCTACCTGCTCTAACCACTAGGCTACCTGCTCTAACCACTAGGCTACCTGCTCTAACCACTAGGCTGTCTGTCTCTAACCACTAGGCTACCTGCTCTAACCACTAGGCTGTCTGTTATACACATCTAGATGTGTATAAGAGACAGGGCTACCTGCTCTAACCACTAGGCTACCTGCTCTAACCACTAGGCTGTCTGCTCTAACCACTAGGCTACCTGCTCTAACCACTAGGCTGTCTGCTCTAACCACTAGGCTACCTGCTCTAACCACTAGGCTACCTGCTCTAACCACTAGGCTACCTGCTCTAACCACTAGGCTACCTGCTCTAACCACTAGGCTACCTGCTCTAACCACTAGGCTACCTGCTCTAACCACTAGGCTACCTGTCTCTAACCACTAGGCTACCTGCTCTAACCACTAGGCTACCTGCTCTAACCACTAGGCTACCTGCTCTAACCACTAGGCTACCTGCTCTAACCACTAGGCTACCTGCTCTAACCACTAGGCTACCTGCTCTAACCACTAGGCTACCTGCTCTAACCACTAGGCTACCTGCTCTAACCACTAGGCTACCTGCTCTAACCACTAGGCTACCTGCTCTAACCACTAGGCTACCTGCTCTAACCACTAGGCTACCTGCTCTAACCACTAGGCTACCTGCTCTAACCACTAGGCTACCTGCTCTAACCACTAGGCTACCTGCTCTAACCACTAGGCTACCTGCTCTAACCACTAGGCTACCTGCTCTAACCACTAGGCTACCTGCTCTAACCACTAGGCTACCTGCTCTAACCACTAGGCTACCTGCTCTAACCACTAGGCTACCTGCTCTAACCACTAGGCTACCTGCTCTAACCACTAGGCTACCTGCTCTAACCACTAGGCTACCTGCTCTAACCACTAGGCTACCTGCTCTAACCACTAGGCTACCTGCTCTAACCACTAGGCTACCTGCTCTAACCACTAGGCTACCTGCTCTAACCACTAGGCTACCTGCTCTAACCACTAGGCTACCTGCTCTAACCACTAGGCTACCTGCTCTAACCACTAGGCTACCTGCTCTAACCACTAGGCTACCTGCTCTAACCACTAGGCTACCTGCTCTAACCACTAGGCTACCTGCTCTAACCACTAGGCTACCTGCTCTAACCACTAGGCTACCTGCTCTAACCACTAGGCTACCTGCTCTAACCACTAGGCTACCTGCTCTAACCACTAGGCTACCTGCTCTAACCACTAGGCTACCTGCTCTAACCACTAGGCTACCTGCTCTAACCACTAGGCTCTAACCACTAGGCTACCTGCTCTAACCACTAGGCTACCTGCTCTAACCACTAGGCTACCTGCTCTAACCACTAGGCTACCTGCTCTAACCACTAGGCTACCTGCTCTAACCACTAGGCTACCTGCTCTAACCACTAGGCTACCTGCTCTAACCACTAGGCTACCTGCTCTAACCACTAGGCTACCTGCTCTAACCACTAGGCTACCTGCTCTAACCACTAGGCTACCTGCTCTAACCACTAGGCTACCTGCTCTAACCACTAGGCTACCTGCTCTAACCACTAGGCTACCTGCTCTAACCACTAGGCTACCTGCTCTAACCACTAGGCTACCTGCTCTAACCACTAGGCTACCTGCTCTAACCACTAGGCTACCTGCTCTAACCACTAGGCTACCTGCTCTAACCACTAGGCTACCTGCTCTAACCACTAGGCTACCTGCTCTAACCACTAGGCTACCTGCTCTAACCACTAGGCTACCTGCTCTAACCACTAGGCTACCTGCTCTAACCACTAGGCTACCTGCTCTAACCACTAGGCTACCTGCTCTAACCACTAGGCTACCTGCTCTAACCACTAGGCTACCTGCTCTAACCACTAGGCTACCTGCTCTAACCACTAGGCTACCTGCTCTAACCACTAGGCTACCTGCTCTAACCACTAGGCTACCTGCTCTAACCACTAGGCTACCTGCTCTAACCACTAGGCTACCTGCTCTAACCACTAGGCTACCTGCTCTAACCACTAGGCTACCTGCTCTAACCACTAGGCTACCTGCTCTAACCACTAGGCTACCTGCTCTAACCACTAGGCTACCTGCTCTAACCACTAGGCTACCTGCTCTAACCACTAGGCTACCTGCTCTAACCACTAGGCTACCTGCTCTAACCACTAGGCTACCTGCTCTAACCACTAGGCTACCTGCTCTAACCACTAGGCTACCTGCTCTAACCACTAGGCTACCTGCTCTAACCACTAGGCTACCTGCTCTAACCACTAGGCTACCTGCTCTAACCACTAGGCTACCTGCTCTAACCACTAGGCTACCTGCTCTAACCACTAGGCTACCTGCTCTAACCACTAGGCTACCTGCTCTAACCACTAGGCTACCTGCTCTAACCACTAGGCTACCTGCTCTAACCACTAGGCTACCTGCTCTAACCACTAGGCTACCTGCTCTAACCACTAGGCTACCTGCTCTAACCACTAGGCTACCTGCTCTAACCACTAGGCTACCTGCTCTAACCACTAGGCTACCTGCTCTAACCACTAGGCTACCTGCTCTAACCACTAGGCTACCTGCTCTAACCACTAGGCTACCTGCTCTAACCACTAGGCTACCTGCTCTAACCACTAGGCTACCTGCTCTAACCACTAGGCTACCTGCTCTAACCACTAGGCTACCTGCTCTAACCACTAGGCTACCTGCTCTAACCACTAGGCTACCTGCTCTAACCACTAGGCTACCTGCTCTAACCACTAGGCTACCTGCTCTAACCACTAGGCTACCTGCTCTAACCACTAGGCTACCTGCTCTAACCACTAGGCTACCTGCTCTAACCACTAGGCTACCTGCTCTAACCACTAGGCTACCTGCTCTAACCACTAGGCTACCTGCTCTAACCACTAGGCTACCTGCTCTAACCACTAGGCTACCTGCTCTAACCACTAGGCTACCTGCTCTAACCACTAGGCTACCTGCTCTAACCACTAGGCTACCTGCTCTAACCACTAGGCTACCTGCTCTAACCACTAGGCTACCTGCTCTAACCACTAGGCTACCTGCTCTAACCACTAGGCTACCTGCTCTAACCACTAGGCTACCTGCTCTAACCACTAGGCTACCTGCTCTAACCACTAGGCTACCTGCTCTAACCACTAGGCTACCTGCTCTAACCACTAGGCTACCTGCTCTAACCACTAGGCTACCTGCTCTAACCACTAGGCTACCTGCTCTAACCACTAGGCTACCTGCTCTAACCACTAGGCTACCTGCTCTAACCACTAGGCTACCTGCTCTAACCACTAGGCTACCTGCTCTAACCACTAGGCTACCTGCTCTAACCACTAGGCTACCTGCTCTAACCACTAGGCTACCTGCTCTAACCACTAGGCTACCTGCTCTAACCACTAGGCTACCTGCTCTAACCACTAGGCTACCTGCTCTAACCACTAGGCTACCTGCTCTAACCACTAGGCTACCTGCTCTAACCACTAGGCTACCTGCTCTAACCACTAGGCTACCTGCTCTAACCACTAGGCTACCTGCTCTAACCACTAGGCTACCTGCTCTAACCACTAGGCTACCTGCTCTAACCACTAGGCTACCTGCTCTAACCACTAGGCTACCTGCTCTAACCACTAGGCTACCTGCTCTAACCACTAGGCTACCTGCTCTAACCACTAGGCTACCTGCTCTAACCACTAGGCTACCTGCTCTAACCACTAGGCTACCTGCTCTAACCACTAGGCTACCTGCTCTAACCACTAGGCTACCTGCTCTAACCACTAGGCTACCTGCTCTAACCACTAGGCTACCTGCTCTAACCACTAGGCTACCTGCTCTAACCACTAGGCTACCTGCTCTAACCACTAGGCTACCTGCTCTAACCACTAGGCTACCTGCTCTAACCACTAGGCTACCTGCTCTAACCACTAGGCTACCTGCTCTAACCACTAGGCTACCTGCTCTAACCACTAGGCTACCTGCTCTAACCACTAGGCTACCTGCTCTAACCACTAGGCTACCTGCTCTAACCACTAGGCTACCTGCTCTAACCACTAGGCTACCTGCTCTAACCACTAGGCTACCTGCTCTAACCACTAGGCTACCTGCTCTAACCACTAGGCTACCTGCTCTAACCACTAGGCTACCTGCTCTAACCACTAGGCTACCTGCTCTAACCACTAGGCTACCTGCTCTAACCACTAGGCTACCTGCTCTAACCACTAGGCTACCTGCTCTAACCACTAGGCTACCTGCTCTAACCACTAGGCTACCTGCTCTAACCACTAGGCTACCTGCTCTAACCACTAGGCTACCTGCTCTAACCACTAGGCTACCTGCTCTAACCACTAGGCTACCTGCTCTAACCACTAGGCTACCTGCTCTAACCACTAGGCTACCTGCTCTAACCACTAGGCTACCTGCTCTAACCACTAGGCTACCTGCTCTAACCACTAGGCTACCTGCTCTAACCACTAGGCTACCTGCTCTAACCACTAGGCTACCTGCTCTAACCACTAGGCTACCTGCTCTAACCACTAGGCTACCTGCTCTAACCACTAGGCTACCTGCTCTAACCACTAGGCTACCTGCTCTAACCACTAGGCTACCTGCTCTAACCACTAGGCTACCTGCTCTAACCACTAGGCTACCTGCTCTAACCACTAGGCTACCTGCTCTAACCACTAGGCTACCTGCTCTAACCACTAGGCTACCTGCTCTAACCACTAGGCTACCTGCTCTAACCACTAGGCTACCTGCTCTAACCACTAGGCTACCTGCTCTAACCACTAGGCTACCTGCTCTAACCACTAGGCTACCTGCTCTAACCACTAGGCTACCTGCTCTAACCACTAGGCTACCTGCTCTAACCACTAGGCTACCTGCTCTAACCACTAGGCTACCTGCTCTAACCACTAGGCTACCTGCTCTAACCACTAGGCTACCTGCTCTAACCACTAGGCTACCTGCTCTAACCACTAGGCTACCTGCTCTAACCACTAGGCTACCTGCTCTAACCACTAGGCTACCTGCTCTAACCACTAGGCTACCTGCTCTAACCACTAGGCTACCTGCTCTAACCACTAGGCTACCTGCTCTAACCACTAGGCTACCTGCTCTAACCACTAGGCTACCTGCTCTAACCACTAGGCTACCTGCTCTAACCACTAGGCTACCTGCTCTAACCACTAGGCTACCTGCTCTAACCACTAGGCTACCTGCTCTAACCACTAGGCTACCTGCTCTAACCACTAGGCTACCTGCTCTAACCACTAGGCTACCTGCTCTAACCACTAGGCTACCTGCTCTAACCACTAGGCTACCTGCTCTAACCACTAGGCTACCTGCTCTAACCACTAGGCTACCTGCTCTAACCACTAGGCTACCTGCTCTAACCACTAGGCTACCTGCTCTAACCACTAGGCTACCTGCTCTAACCACTAGGCTACCTGCTCTAACCACTAGGCTACCTGCTCTAACCACTAGGCTACCTGCTCTAACCACTAGGCTACCTGCTCTAACCACTAGGCTACCTGCTCTAACCACTAGGCTACCTGCTCTAACCACTAGGCTACCTGCTCTAACCACTAGGCTACCTGCTCTAACCACTAGGCTACCTGCTCTAACCACTAGGCTACCTGCTCTAACCACTAGGCTACCTGCTCTAACCACTAGGCTACCTGCTCTAACCACTAGGCTACCTGCTCTAACCACTAGGCTACCTGCTCTAACCACTAGGCTACCTGCTCTAACCACTAGGCTACCTGCTCTAACCACTAGGCTACCTGCTCTAACCACTAGGCTACCTGCTCTAACCACTAGGCTACCTGCTCTAACCACTAGGCTACCTGCTCTAACCACTAGGCTACCTGCTCTAACCACTAGGCTACCTGCTCTAACCACTAGGCTACCTGCTCTAACCACTAGGCTACCTGCTCTAACCACTAGGCTACCTGCTCTAACCACTAGGCTACCTGCTCTAACCACTAGGCTACCTGCTCTAACCACTAGGCTACCTGCTCTAACCACTAGGCTACCTGCTCTAACCACTAGGCTACCTGCTCTAACCACTAGGCTACCTGCTCTAACCACTAGGCTACCTGCTCTAACCACTAGGCTACCTGCTCTAACCACTAGGCTACCTGCTCTAACCACTAGGCTACCTGCTCTAACCACTAGGCTACCTGCTCTAACCACTAGGCTACCTGCTCTAACCACTAGGCTACCTGCTCTAACCACTAGGCTACCTGCTCTAACCACTAGGCTACCTGCTCTAACCACTAGGCTACCTGCTCTAACCACTAGGCTACCTGCTCTAACCACTAGGCTACCTGCTCTAACCACTAGGCTACCTGCTCTAACCACTAGGCTACCTGCTCTAACCACTAGGCTACCTGCTCTAACCACTAGGCTACCTGCTCTAACCACTAGGCTACCTGCTCTAACCACTAGGCTACCTGCTCTAACCACTAGGCTACCTGCTCTAACCACTAGGCTACCTGCTCTAACCACTAGGCTACCTGCTCTAACCACTAGGCTACCTGCTCTAACCACTAGGCTACCTGCTCTAACCACTAGGCTACCTGCTCTAACCACTAGGCTACCTGCTCTAACCACTAGGCTACCTGCTCTAACCACTAGGCTACCTGCTCTAACCACTAGGCTACCTGCTCTAACCACTAGGCTACCTGCTCTAACCACTAGGCTACCTGCTCTAACCACTAGGCTACCTGCTCTAACCACTAGGCTACCTGCTCTAACCACTAGGCTACCTGCTCTAACCACTAGGCTACCTGCTCTAACCACTAGGCTACCTGCTCTAACCACTAGGCTACCTGCTCTAACCACTAGGCTACCTGCTCTAACCACTAGGCTACCTGCTCTAACCACTAGGCTACCTGCTCTAACCACTAGGCTACCTGCTCTAACCACTAGGCTACCTGCTCTAACCACTAGGCTACCTGCTCTAACCACTAGGCTACCTGCTCTAACCACTAGGCTACCTGCTCTAACCACTAGGCTACCTGCTCTAACCACTAGGCTACCTGCTCTAACCACTAGGCTACCTGCTCTAACCACTAGGCTACCTGCTCTAACCACTAGGCTACCTGCTCTAACCACTAGGCTACCTGCTCTAACCACTAGGCTACCTGCTCTAACCACTAGGCTACCTGCTCTAACCACTAGGCTACCTGCTCTAACCACTAGGCTACCTGCTCTAACCACTAGGCTACCTGCTCTAACCACTAGGCTACCTGCTCTAACCACTAGGCTACCTGCTCTAACCACTAGGCTACCTGCTCTAACCACTAGGCTACCTGCTCTAACCACTAGGCTACCTGCTCTAACCACTAGGCTACCTGCTCTAACCACTAGGCTACCTGCTCTAACCACTAGGCTACCTGCTCTAACCACTAGGCTACCTGCTCTAACCACTAGGCTACCTGCTCTAACCACTAGGCTACCTGCTCTAACCACTAGGCTACCTGCTCTAACCACTAGGCTACCTGCTCTAACCACTAGGCTACCTGCTCTAACCACTAGGCTACCTGCTCTAACCACTAGGCTACCTGCTCTAACCACTAGGCTACCTGCTCTAACCACTAGGCTACCTGCTCTAACCACTAGGCTACCTGCTCTAACCACTAGGCTACCTGCTCTAACCACTAGGCTACCTGCTCTAACCACTAGGCTACCTGCTCTAACCACTAGGCTACCTGCTCTAACCACTAGGCTACCTGCTCTAACCACTAGGCTACCTGCTCTAACCACTAGGCTACCTGCTCTAACCACTAGGCTACCTGCTCTAACCACTAGGCTACCTGCTCTAACCACTAGGCTACCTGCTCTAACCACTAGGCTACCTGCTCTAACCACTAGGCTACCTGCTCTAACCACTAGGCTACCTGCTCTAACCACTAGGCTACCTGCTCTAACCACTAGGCTACCTGCTCTAACCACTAGGCTACCTGCTCTAACCACTAGGCTACCTGCTCTAACCACTAGGCTACCTGCTCTAACCACTAGGCTACCTGCTCTAACCACTAGGCTACCTGCTCTAACCACTAGGCTACCTGCTCTAACCACTAGGCTACCTGCTCTAACCACTAGGCTACCTGCTCTAACCACTAGGCTACCTGCTCTAACCACTAGGCTACCTGCTCTAACCACTAGGCTACCTGCTCTAACCACTAGGCTACCTGCTCTAACCACTAGGCTACCTGCTCTAACCACTAGGCTACCTGCTCTAACCACTAGGCTACCTGCTCTAACCACTAGGCTACCTGCTCTAACCACTAGGCTACCTGCTCTAACCACTAGGCTACCTGCTCTAACCACTAGGCTACCTGCTCTAACCACTAGGCTACCTGCTCTAACCACTAGGCTACCTGCTCTAACCACTAGGCTACCTGCTCTAACCACTAGGCTACCTGCTCTAACCACTAGGCTACCTGCTCTAACCACTAGGCTACCTGCTCTAACCACTAGGCTACCTGCTCTAACCACTAGGCTACCTGCTCTAACCACTAGGCTACCTGCTCTAACCACTAGGCTACCTGCTCTAACCACTAGGCTACCTGCTCTAACCACTAGGCTACCTGCTCTAACCACTAGGCTACCTGCTCTAACCACTAGGCTACCTGCTCTAACCACTAGGCTACCTGCTCTAACCACTAGGCTACCTGCTCTAACCACTAGGCTACCTGCTCTAACCACTAGGCTACCTGCTCTAACCACTAGGCTACCTGCTCTAACCACTAGGCTACCTGCTCTAACCACTAGGCTACCTGCTCTAACCACTAGGCTACCTGCTCTAACCACTAGGCTACCTGCTCTAACCACTAGGCTACCTGCTCTAACCACTAGGCTACCTGCTCTAACCACTAGGCTACCTGCTCTAACCACTAGGCTACCTGCTCTAACCACTAGGCTACCTGCTCTAACCACTAGGCTACCTGCTCTAACCACTAGGCTACCTGCTCTAACCACTAGGCTACCTGCTCTAACCACTAGGCTACCTGCTCTAACCACTAGGCTACCTGCTCTAACCACTAGGCTACCTGCTCTAACCACTAGGCTACCTGCTCTAACCACTAGGCTACCTGCTCTAACCACTAGGCTACCTGCTCTAACCACTAGGCTACCTGCTCTAACCACTAGGCTACCTGCTCTAACCACTAGGCTACCTGCTCTAACCACTAGGCTACCTGCTCTAACCACTAGGCTACCTGCTCTAACCACTAGGCTACCTGCTCTAACCACTAGGCTACCTGCTCTAACCACTAGGCTACCTGCTCTAACCACTAGGCTACCTGCTCTAACCACTAGGCTACCTGCTCTAACCACTAGGCTACCTGCTCTAACCACTAGGCTACCTGCTCTAACCACTAGGCTACCTGCTCTAACCACTAGGCTACCTGCTCTAACCACTAGGCTACCTGCTCTAACCACTAGGCTACCTGCTCTAACCACTAGGCTACCTGCTCTAACCACTAGGCTACCTGCTCTAACCACTAGGCTACCTGCTCTAACCACTAGGCTACCTGCTCTAACCACTAGGCTACCTGCTCTAACCACTAGGCTACCTGCTCTAACCACTAGGCTACCTGCTCTAACCACTAGGCTACCTGCTCTAACCACTAGGCTACCTGCTCTAACCACTAGGCTACCTGCTCTAACCACTAGGCTACCTGCTCTAACCACTAGGCTACCTGCTCTAACCACTAGGCTACCTGCTCTAACCACTAGGCTACCTGCTCTAACCACTAGGCTACCTGCTCTAACCACTAGGCTACCTGCTCTAACCACTAGGCTACCTGCTCTAACCACTAGGCTACCTGCTCTAACCACTAGGCTACCTGCTCTAACCACTAGGCTACCTGCTCTAACCACTAGGCTACCTGCTCTAACCACTAGGCTACCTGCTCTAACCACTAGGCTACCTGCTCTAACCACTAGGCTACCTGCTCTAACCACTAGGCTACCTGCTCTAACCACTAGGCTACCTGCTCTAACCACTAGGCTACCTGCTCTAACCACTAGGCTACCTGCTCTAACCACTAGGCTACCTGCTCTAACCACTAGGCTACCTGCTCTAACCACTAGGCTACCTGCTCTAACCACTAGGCTACCTGCTCTAACCACTAGGCTACCTGCTCTAACCACTAGGCTACCTGCTCTAACCACTAGGCTACCTGCTCTAACCACTAGGCTACCTGCTCTAACCACTAGGCTACCTGCTCTAACCACTAGGCTACCTGCTCTAACCACTAGGCTACCTGCTCTAACCACTAGGCTACCTGCTCTAACCACTAGGCTACCTGCTCTAACCACTAGGCTACCTGCTCTAACCACTAGGCTACCTGCTCTAACCACTAGGCTACCTGCTCTAACCACTAGGCTACCTGCTCTAACCACTAGGCTACCTGCTCTAACCACTAGGCTACCTGCTCTAACCACTAGGCTACCTGCTCTAACCACTAGGCTACCTGCTCTAACCACTAGGCTACCTGCTCTAACCACTAGGCTACCTGCTCTAACCACTAGGCTACCTGCTCTAACCACTAGGCTACCTGCTCTAACCACTAGGCTACCTGCTCTAACCACTAGGCTACCTGCTCTAACCACTAGGCTACCTGCTCTAACCACTAGGCTACCTGCTCTAACCACTAGGCTACCTGCTCTAACCACTAGGCTACCTGCTCTAACCACTAGGCTACCTGCTCTAACCACTAGGCTACCTGCTCTAACCACTAGGCTACCTGCTCTAACCACTAGGCTACCTGCTCTAACCACTAGGCTACCTGCTCTAACCACTAGGCTACCTGCTCTAACCACTAGGCTACCTGCTCTAACCACTAGGCTACCTGCTCTAACCACTAGGCTACCTGCTCTAACCACTAGGCTACCTGCTCTAACCACTAGGCTACCTGCTCTAACCACTAGGCTACCTGCTCTAACCACTAGGCTACCTGCTCTAACCACTAGGCTACCTGCTCTAACCACTAGGCTACCTGCTCTAACCACTAGGCTACCTGCTCTAACCACTAGGCTACCTGCTCTAACCACTAGGCTACCTGCTCTAACCACTAGGCTACCTGCTCTAACCACTAGGCTACCTGCTCTAACCACTAGGCTACCTGCTCTAACCACTAGGCTACCTGCTCTAACCACTAGGCTACCTGCTCTAACCACTAGGCTACCTGCTCTAACCACTAGGCTACCTGCTCTAACCACTAGGCTACCTGCTCTAACCACTAGGCTACCTGCTCTAACCACTAGGCTACCTGCTCTAACCACTAGGCTACCTGCTCTAACCACTAGGCTACCTGCTCTAACCACTAGGCTACCTGCTCTAACCACTAGGCTACCTGCTCTAACCACTAGGCTACCTGCTCTAACCACTAGGCTACCTGCTCTAACCACTAGGCTACCTGCTCTAACCACTAGGCTACCTGCTCTAACCACTAGGCTACCTGCTCTAACCACTAGGCTACCTGCTCTAACCACTAGGCTACCTGCTCTAACCACTAGGCTACCTGCTCTAACCACTAGGCTACCTGCTCTAACCACTAGGCTACCTGCTCTAACCACTAGGCTACCTGCTCTAACCACTAGGCTGTCTGCTCTAACCACTAGGCTACCTGCTCTAACCACTAGGCTACCTGCTCTAACCACTAGGCTACCTGCTCTAACCACTAGGCTACCTGCTCTAACCACTAGGCTACCTGCTCTAACCACTAGGCTACCTGCTCTAACCACTAGGCTGTCTGCTCTAACCACTAGGCTACCTGCTCTAACCACTAGGCTACCTGCTCTAACCACTAGGCTGTCTGTCTCTAACCACTAGGCTACCTGCTCTAACCACTAGGCTACCTGCTCTAACCACTAGGCTGTCTGTCTCTAACCACTAGGCTACCTGCTCTAACCACTAGGCTGTCTGTCTCTAACCACTAGGCTACCTGCTCTAACCACTAGGCTGTCTGCTCTAACCACTAGGCTACCTGCTCTAACCACTAGGCTACCTGCTCTAACCACTAGGCTGTCTGGCTCTAACCACTAGGCTACCTGCTCTAACCACTAGGCTGTCTGTCTCTAACCACTAGGCTACCTGCTCTAACCACTAGGCTACCTGCTCTAACCACTAGGCTACCTGCTCTAACCACTAGGCTGTCTGTCTCTAACCACTAGGCTACCTGCTCTAACCACTAGGCTACCTGCTCTAACCACTAGGCTACCTGCTCTAACCACTAGGCTACCTGCTCTAACCACTAGGCTACCTGCTCTAACCACTAGGCTACCTGCTCTAACCACTAGGCTACCTGCTCTAACCACTAGGCTACCTGCTCTAACCACTAGGCTACCTGCTCTAACCACTAGGCTACCTGCTCTAACCACTAGGCTACCTGCTCTAACCACTAGGCTACCTGCTCTAACCACTAGGCTACCTGCTCTAACCACTAGGCTACCTGCTCTAACCACTAGGCTACCTGCTCTAACCACTAGGCTACCTGCTCTAACCACTAGGCTACCTGCTCTAACCACTAGGCTACCTGCTCTAACCACTAGGCTACCTGCTCTAACCACTAGGCTACCTGCTCTAACCACTAGGCTGTCTGTCTCTAACCACTAGGCTACCTGCTCTAACCACTAGGCTGTCTGTCTCTAACCACTAGGCTACCTGCTCTAACCACTAGGCTGTCTGTCTCTAACCACTAGGCTACCTGCTCTAACCACTAGGCTGTCTGTCTCTAACCACTAGGCTGTCTGTCTCTAACCACTAGGCTGTCTGTCTCTAACCACTAGGCTACCTGCTCTAACCACTAGGCTACCTGCTCTAACCACTAGGCTGTCTGTCTCTAACCACTAGGCTACCTGCTCTAACCACTAGGCTGTCTGTCTCTAACCACTAGGCTGTCTGTCTCTAACCACTAGGCTACCTGCTCTAACCACTAGGCTGTCTGTCTCTAACCACTAGGCTACCTGCTCTAACCACTAGGCTACCTGCTCTAACCACTAGGCTGTCTGTCTCTAACCACTAGGCTACCTGCTCTAACCACTAGGCTACCTGCTCTAACCACTAGGCTGTCTGCTCTAACCACTAGGCTACCTGCTCTAACCACTAGGCTGTCTGTCTCTAACCACTAGGCTACCTGCTCTAACCACTAGGCTACCTGCTCTAACCACTAGGCTACCTGCTCTAACCACTAGGCTACCTGCTCTAACCACTAGGCTACCTGCTCTAACCACTAGGCTACCTGCTCTAACCACTAGGCTACCTGCTCTAACCACTAGGCTACCTGCTCTAACCACTAGGCTACCTGCTCTAACCACTAGGCTACCTGCTCTAACCACTAGGCTACCTGCTCTAACCACTAGGCTACCTGCTCTAACCACTAGGCTACCTGCTCTAACCACTAGGCTACCTGCTCTAACCACTAGGCTACCTGCTCTAACCACTAGGCTACCTGCTCTAACCACTAGGCTACCTGCTCTAACCACTAGGCTACCTGCTCTAACCACTAGGCTACCTGCTCTAACCACTAGGCTACCTGCTCTAACCACTAGGCTACCTGCTCTAACCACTAGGCTACCTGCTCTAACCACTAGGCTACCTGCTCTAACCACTAGGCTACCTGCTCTAACCACTAGGCTACCTGCTCTAACCACTAGGCTACCTGCTCTAACCACTAGGCTACCTGCTCTAACCACTAGGCTACCTGCTCTAACCACTAGGCTACCTGCTCTAACCACTAGGCTACCTGCTCTAACCACTAGGCTACCTGCTCTAACCACTAGGCTACCTGCTCTAACCACTAGGCTACCTGCTCTAACCACTAGGCTACCTGCTCTAACCACTAGGCTACCTGCTCTAACCACTAGGCTACCTGCTCTAACCACTAGGCTACCTGCTCTAACCACTAGGCTACCTGCTCTAACCACTAGGCTACCTGCTCTAACCACTAGGCTACCTGCTCTAACCACTAGGCTACCTGCTCTAACCACTAGGCTACCTGCTCTAACCACTAGGCTACCTGCTCTAACCACTAGGCTACCTGCTCTAACCACTAGGCTACCTGCTCTAACCACTAGGCTACCTGCTCTAACCACTAGGCTACCTGCTCTAACCACTAGGCTACCTGCTCTAACCACTAGGCTACCTGCTCTAACCACTAGGCTACCTGCTCTAACCACTAGGCTACCTGCTCTAACCACTAGGCTACCTGCTCTAACCACTAGGCTACCTGCTCTAACCACTAGGCTACCTGCTCTAACCACTAGGCTACCTGCTCTAACCACTAGGCTACCTGCTCTAACCACTAGGCTACCTGCTCTAACCACTAGGCTACCTGCTCTAACCACTAGGCTACCTGCTCTAACCACTAGGCTACCTGCTCTAACCACTAGGCTACCTGCTCTAACCACTAGGCTACCTGCTCTAACCACTAGGCTACCTGCTCTAACCACTAGGCTACCTGCTCTAACCACTAGGCTACCTGCTCTAACCACTAGGCTACCTGCTCTAACCACTAGGCTACCTGCTCTAACCACTAGGCTACCTGCTCTAACCACTAGGCTACCTGCTCTAACCACTAGGCTACCTGCTCTAACCACTAGGCTACCTGCTCTAACCACTAGGCTACCTGCTCTAACCACTAGGCTACCTGCTCTAACCACTAGGCTACCTGCTCTAACCACTAGGCTACCTGCTCTAACCACTAGGCTACCTGCTCTAACCACTAGGCTACCTGCTCTAACCACTAGGCTACCTGCTCTAACCACTAGGCTACCTGCTCTAACCACTAGGCTACCTGCTCTAACCACTAGGCTACCTGCTCTAACCACTAGGCTACCTGCTCTAACCACTAGGCTACCTGCTCTAACCACTAGGCTACCTGCTCTAACCACTAGGCTACCTGCTCTAACCACTAGGCTGTCTGCTCTAACCACTAGGCTACCTGCTCTAACCACTAGGCTACCTGCTCTAACCACTAGGCTACCTGCTCTAACCACTAGGCTACCTGCTCTAACCACTAGGCTACCTGCTCTAACCACTAGGCTACCTGCTCTAACCACTAGGCTACCTGCTCTAACCACTAGGCTACCTGCTCTAACCACTAGGCTACCTGCTCTAACCACTAGGCTACCTGCTCTAACCACTAGGCTACCTGCTCTAACCACTAGGCTACCTGCTCTAACCACTAGGCTACCTGCTCTAACCACTAGGCTACCTGCTCTAACCACTAGGCTACCTGCTCTAACCACTAGGCTACCTGCTCTAACCACTAGGCTACCTGCTCTAACCACTAGGCTGCCTGCTCTAACCACTAGGCTACCTGCTCTAACCACTAGGCTACCTGCTCTAACCACTAGGCTACCTGCTCTAACCACTAGGCTACCTGCTCTAACCACTAGGCTACCTGCTCTAACCACTAGGCTGCCTTTATATTTATTTTATTTATATTTTTTTCTTGTTAAAATTGCATTGTTGGTTAATGGCTTGTTAGTAAACATTTCCCAGTAAGGTCTGTATAGCAGATCGGTTAGGTATACAGCGCATGGCACAAATAACATTTGAATTGATCTCTGTCTGTGTCTGTCTCTGTCTCTGTCTCTGTCTCTGTCTCTGTCTCTGTCTCTGTCTCTGTCTCTGTCTCTGTCTCTGTCTCTGTCTCTGTCCGTCTCTGTCTCTGTCCGTCTCTGTCTCTGTCCGTCTGTGTCTCTGTCCGTCTGTGTCTCTGTCCGTCTGTGTCTCTGTCCGTCTGTGTCTCTGTCCGTCTGTGTCTCTGTCCGTCTGTGTCTCTGTCCGTCTGTGTCTCTGTCCGTCTGTGTCTCTGTCCGTCTGTGTCTCTGTCCGTCTGTGTCTCTGTCCGTCTGTGTCTCTGTCCGTCTGTGTCTCTGTCCGTCTGTGTCTCTGTCCGTCTGTGTCTCTGTCCGTCTGTGTCTCTGTCCGTCTGTGTCTCTGTCCGTCTGTGTCTCTGTCCGTCTGTGTCTCTGTCCGTCTGTGTCTCTGTCCGTCTGTGTCTCTGTCCGTCTGTGTCTCTGTCCGTCTGTGTCTCTGTCCGTCTGTGTCTCTGTCCGTCTGTGTCTCTGTCCGTCTGTGTCTCTGTCCGTCTGTGTCTCTGTCCGTCTGTGTCTCTGTCCGTCTGTGTCTCTGTCCGTCTGTGTCTCTGTCCGTCTGTGTCTCTGTCCGTCTGTGTCTCTGTCCGTCTCTATCTGTGTCTGTGTGTCTCTCTATGTGTCTGTGTGTCTCTCTATGTGTGTGTCTATCTCTGTGTGTCCCTATATCTGTGTGTGTCTCTATCTCTGTGTGCATCTCAACAGTCTAAAGTTGTTTGCTCTCGTCGTCTCCTCTCCTAGTTGTCTATCCTTGTTTCCTCTCCTTGTCTCCTCTATAAAGACTCGCCACTCCAGACTTCAGAATCAAATCACTTTTATTATTAAACCAAGAGAAACCATAGAAACCAATAACTACTCTGATTGGTTCGGTCCTTTACAGCTCGTCTTTAGACGTCTCATTGGCTGGCGGTGGCGATGACTCATCAGTGACCTGTCAGAAGGAGAGAGGGGATTGGTCAAGAGAGCTGTAGTGGGAGGGGTTTGTATTAAACAGTGACAGGGGATTGGTCAGAAGAGCTTAGAGTGGGAGGGGTTTGCATAATTTAGTCACCTCCTCTTTCATCATCCTCCTCTTCCACCTTCGGAAGCTGTCCTCCATTGTCCAGGAACATAGCAAACGTCTCCAAGTCTCTGGTCCCACTGTACTCTACCTCCTACACACACGCACACAGAGAGAGAGAGACATAGGGTATTGTTATAGTAGACAGACTTTCAGGTGTGACTGGTTTTTATCATGATGCCTGACTGTTCAAATCTCTTCCTCATTGCTCTCCAACACACAGACAAGTTGTGATAGAGGATGTGACAGTGTAGTCTTTCTATCCTTCGATAGATTGTGTGTGACTCCTCCAGGGTCAGAGGATAAGGGTTAAAGGTTACCTTGCTGTCTTCTCCAGCAGGGTAGTATCGTTAGTGTAGGGAAGCCAGACACAGAAACTCCCTCCACCTCATTGGTCGTGGCGTCCATCTTGGCAATGATGATGTCATCCCGGTCAGCGTACTTCTCTGCCAGCTTCTCCCAGACTGGAGCCAGCTCTTTACAGTGACCGCACCATGGGGCATCTACACACAGGCACACTATCTTCAGCTAACGTTCGCTAGCTAGTTAGGGTTTGGGTTACTTCTCTGCCAGCTTCTCCCAGACTGGAGCCAGCTCCTTACAGTGACCGCACCATGGGGCATCTACACCACAGGCACACTATCTTTAGCTAACGTTCGCTAGCTAAGCTCAACTTACACTTAGCTAGCTACTAGCGGACAGGTAACTGGCTAAATAGAGGAAACACCACTAGCGACAGGTAACAGGTAACTGGCTAAATAGAGGAAACACCACTAGCGACAGGTAACTGGCTAAATAGAGGAAACACCACTAGCGACAGGTAACTGGCTAAATAGAGGAAACACCACTAGCGGACAGGTAAACTGGCTAAATAGAGGAAAACACCACTAGCGACAGGTTAACTGGCTAAATAGAGGAAACACCACTAGCGACAGGTAACTGGCTAAATAGAGGGAACACCACTAGCGACAGGTAACTGGCTAAATAGAGGAAACACCACTAGCGACAGGTAACTGGCTAAATAGAGGAAACAGCACTAGCGACAGGTAACTGGCTAAATAGAGGAAACAGCACTAGCGACAGGTAACTGGCTAAATAGAGGAAACAGCACTAGCGACAGGTAACTGGCTAAATAGAGGAAACACCACTAGCGACAGGTAACTGGCTAAATAGAGGAAACACCACTAGCGACAGGTAACTGGTAAATAGAGGAAACACCACTAGCGACAGGTAACAGGTAACTGGCTAAATAGAGGAAACACCACTAGCGACAGGTAACAGGTAACTGGCTAAATAGAGGAAACACCACTAGCGACAGGTAACAGGTAACTGGCTAAATAGAGGAAACACCACTAGCGACAGGTAACAGGTAACTGGCTAAAAGAGGAAACACCACTAGCGACAGGTAACAGGTAACTGGCTAAATAGAGGAAACACCACTAGCGACAGGTTAACAGGTAACTGGCTAAATAGAGGAAACACCACTAGCAACAGGTAACAGGTAAACTGGCTAAATAGAGGAAACACCACTAGCGACAGGTAACAGGTAACTGGCTAATAGAGGAAACACCACTAGCGACAGGTAACAGGTAACTGGGCTAAATAGAGGAAACACCACTAGCGACAGGTAACAGGTAACAGGCTAAATAGAGGAAACACCACTAGCGACAGGTAACAGGCTAAATAGAGGAAACACCACTAGCGACAGGTAACAGGCTAAATAGAGGGAAACACCACTAGGCGGACAGTAACAGGTAAACAGGGCTCAAATAGGGAAACACCACTAGCGACAGGTAACAGGCTAAATAGAGGAAACACCACTAGCGACAGGTAACAGGCTAAATAGAGGAAACACCATAGCGGACAGGTAACAGGCTAAAATAGAGGAAACACACTAGCGACAGGAACAGGCTAAATAGAGGAAACACCACTAGCGACAGGTAACAGGCTAAATAGAGGAAACACCACTAGCGACAGGTAACAGGTAACTGGCTAATAGAGGAAACACCACTAGCGACAGGTAACAGGGTAACAGGCTAAATAGAGGAAACACCACTAGCGACAGGTAACAGGGAACTGGCTAAATAGAGGGAACACCACTAGCGACAGGTAACTGGCTAAATAGAGGAAACACCACTAGCGACAGGTAACTGGCTAAATAGAGGGAACACCACTAGCGACAGGTAACAGGTAACGGCTAAATAGAGGAAACACACTAGCGACAGGTACAGGCCTAAATAGAGGAACACCACTAGCGACAGGTAAACAGGTAACTGGCTAAATAGAGGAAACACTACTAGCGACAGGTAACTGGCTAAATAGAGGAAACACCACTAGCGACAGGTAACTGGCTAAATAGAGGGAACACCACTAGCGACAGGTAACAGGTAACTGGCTAAATAGAGGAAACACCACTAGCGACAGGTAACAGGTAACTGGCTAAATAGAGGGAACACCACTAGCGACAGGTAACAGGTAACTGGCTAAATAGAGGAAACACCACTAGCGACAGGTAACTGGCTAAATAGAGGGAACACCACTAGCGACAGGTAACAGGTAACTGGCTAAATAGAGGAAACACTACTAGCGACAGGTAACTGGTAACTGGCTAAATAGAGGAAACACCACTAGCGACAGGAAACAGGTAACTGGCTAAATAGAGGGAACACCACTAGCGACAGGTAACAGGTAACAGGCTAAATAGAGGAAACACCACTAGCGACAGGTAACAGGTAACTGGCTAAATAGAGGAAACACCACTAGCGACAGGTAACAGGTAACTGGCTAAATAGAGGGAACACCACTAGGGACAGGTAACAGGTAACTGGCTAAATATAGGAAACACTACTAGCGACAGGTAACTGGCTAAATAGAGGAAACACCACTAGCGACAGGTAACAGGCTAAATAGAGGAAACACCACTAGCGACAGGTAACAGGCTAAATAGAGGAACACCACTAGCGAACAGGTAACAGGTAACTGGCTAAATAGAGGAAACAACCACTAGCGACAGGTAACAGGCTAAATAGAGGAAACACCACTAGCGACAGGTAACAGGCTAAATAGAGGAAACACCACTAGCGACAGGTAAACAGGCTAAATAGAGGAAACACCACTAGCGACAGGTAACAGGTAACTGGCTAAATAGAGGAAAACACCACTAGCGACAGGTAACAGGCTAAATAGAGGAAACACCACTAGCGACAGGTAACAGGCTAAATAGAGGAAACACCACTAGCGACAGGTAACAGGCTAAATAGAGGAAACACCACTAGCCGACAGGTAACAGGCTAAATAGAGGAAACACCACTAGCGGACAGGGTAACAGGCTAAATAGAGGAAACACCACTAGCGACAGGTAACAGGTAACTGGCTAAATAGAGGAAACACCACTAGCGACAGGTAACAGGGAGCTGGCTAAATAGAGGGAACACCACTAGCGACAGGTAACTGGCTAAATAGAGGAAACACCACTAGCGACAGGTAACTGGCTAAATAGAGGAAACACCACTAGCGACAGGTAACTGGCTAAATAGAGGGAACACCACTAGCGACAGGTAACAGGTAACTGGCTAAATAGAGGAAACACCACTAGCGACAGGTAACAGGCTAAATAGAGGAACACCACTAGCGACAGGTAACAGGTAACTGGCTAAATAGAGGAAACACTACTAGCGACAGGTAACTGGCTAAATAGAGGAAACACCACTAGCGACAGGTAACTGGCTAAATAGAGGGAACACCACTAGCGACAGGTAACAGGTAACTGGCTAAATAGAGGAAAACACCACTAGCGACAGGTAACAGGTAACTGGCTAAATAGAGGGAACACCACTAGCGACAGGTAACAGGTAACTGGCTAAATAGAGGAAACACCACTAGCGACAGGTAAACTGGCTAAATAGAGGGAACACCACTAGCGACAGGTAACAGGTAACTGGCTAAATAGAGGAAACACTACTAGCGACAGGTAACTGGTAACTGGCTAAATAGAGGAAACACCACTAGCGACAGGAAACAGGTAACTGGCTAAATAGAGGGAACACCACTAGCGACAGGTAACAGGTAACAGGCCTAAATAGAGGAAACACCACTAGCGACAGGTAACAGGTAACTGGCTAAATAGAGGAAACACCACTAGCGACAGGTAACAGGTAACTGGCTAAATAGAGGGAACACCACTTAGGGACAGGTAACAGGTAACTGGCTAAATATAGGAAACACTACTAGCGACAGGTAACTGGCTAAATAGAGGGAAACACCACTAGCGACAGGTAACAGGCTAAATAGAGGAAACACCACTAGCGACAGGTAAACAGGCCTAAATAGAGGAAACACCACTAGCGACAGGTAACAGGCTAAATAGAGGAAACACCACTAGCGACAGGTAACAGGTAACAGGCTAAATAGAGGAAACACCACTAGCGACAGGTAACAGGGAACTGGCTAAATAGAGGAAACACCACTAGCGACAGGTAACAGGTAACTGGCTAAATAGATGAAACACCACTAGCGACAGGTAACAGGTAACAGGCTAAATAGAGGAAACACCACTAGCGACAGGTAACAGGCTAAATAGAGGAAACACCACTAGCGACAGGTAACAGGCTAAATAGAGGAAACACCACTAGCGACAGGTAACAGGTAACTGGCTAAATAGAGGAAACACCACTAGCGACAGGTAACAGGTAACTGGCTAAATAGAGGAAACACCACTAGCGACAGGGAACTGGTAACTGGCTAAATAGAGGAAACACCACTAGCGACAGGTAACAGGTAACTGGCTAAATAGAGGAAACACCACTAGCGACAGGTAACTGGAACTGGCTAAATAGAGGAACCACCACTAGCGACAGGGAACTGGCTAAATAGAGGAAACACCACTAGTGACAGGGAACTGGTAACTGGCTAAATAGAGGAAACACCACTAGCAACAGGTAACAGGTAACTGGCTAAATAGAGGAAACACCACTAGCGACAGGTAACTGGCTAAATAGAGGGAACACCACTAGCGACAGGTAACTGGCAAAATAGAGGAAACACCACTAGCGACAGGTAACTGGCAAAATAGAGGAAACACCACTAGCGACAGGTAACTGGCTAAATAGAGGGAACACCACTAGCGACAGGTAACTGGCTAAATAGAGGGAACACCACTAGCGACAGGTAACTGGCAAAATAGAGGAAACACCACTAGCGACAGGTAACAGGTAACTGGCTAAATAGAGGAAACACCAAGATGGTGGGTTAATAAGTCTTCACCACGACGACCAGCCAAACAGCTTCACCTCAGATTCTACAGGTGTCTGGAACTCTGTCGGAGGGATGCGACACCATTCTTTCACAATAAAGAGTTTTTTTGTTGACGTTGGAAAACACTGACTCCGCCCTTCCAGAACCGTAAGTGTTCAATTGTAGCTCTGGTGACTGAGACGGCCATGGCATATGGTTTACATCATTCAGCGACCACTCATACCCTGTGGATGGGGGCAGTGTCATCCTATGGGAGCAGAGCCACGGTGGCCAAAATAATGGCCTGCCCAGCATTCTTATACGTGACCCTAAGCATGATGGGATGTTAATTGCTTAATTAACTCAGGAACCACACCTGCACACCTGCTTTCAATATACTTTGTATCCTCATTTACTCAAGTGCTTCCTTTATTTTAGCAGTAATCTGTAGTACAGAGAGGATTTATTATGCCACGCCTTGGACGTTGAACTGCTGATGATTGATACAGGAATAGTTGACTTACAGAACTCTACGAAGACATTCTTGTTGTTGTCGAGGGCGACAGCCTCAAAGTTCTTCCCGACCAGAACTTTAACGGGTCCTTTATCCCAGTCTTCTGGTACCTCCTCGCTCAGCAGGTGAGACTGTAACCACAACACACAGTTATACTCTAACCTCTAACCCCTGACCTCTAACCCATAACCTCTAACCCCTGACCTCTAACCCATAACCTCTCATCTCTAACTCTTGACCACTAATCTCTGATCTCTAACCCCTGACCACTAACCTCTAACCCCTGACCTCTAACCTTAAACTCCTGACCCCTAACCCCTGACCCTTATCCCAGTCCTCAGGTACATCCTCACTGAGAAAGTGGGCCTGGAACCATAACAAACAATTAGACCCTAATCCTGACCTCTAAACTTTACACCCTGTGTGGCTGTAGGGGTACGTGGGAGTATTGTGATTGGCTAGCTCTAGCAGTAGGAGTGATGTGACTGGCTAGCTCTAGTAGTAGGAGTGATGTGACTGGCTAGCTCTATTAGTAGGAGTGATGTGACTGGCTAGCTCTAGTAGTAGGAGTGATGTGATTGGCTAGCTCTAGTAGTAGGGGTGATGTGATTGGCTAGCTCTAGTAGTAGGGGTGATGTGATTGGCTAGCTCTAGTAGTAGGGGTGATGTGATACGTTGGCAGTAGGGTCAGGAATGATGTGAATGACTAGCTCTAGTAGTAGGAGTGATGTGATTGGCTAGCTCTAGTAGTAGGAGTGATGTGATTGGCTAAGTCTAGTAGTAGGAGTGATGTGATTGGCTAAGTCTAGTAGCAGGAGTGATGGGATTGGCTAAGTCTAGTAGTAGGAGTGATATGATACGTTGGCAGTATGGTCAGGAGTGATGGGATTGGCTAAGTCTAGTAGTATGTGTTATGTGATTAGCTAGCGCTAGTAGTAGGAGTGATATGATTGTTGGGTGATTGTTTACCTTCACGGTTCCGTCCAGAACTCCCTGACAGAACGTTTGGAGTGTGGCGGCCTTTATCTGTCCAATCAGAGCGAACTTCTTGGCGGTGTCGGTGTTGATGATGCGTACAGCGGGGGCGTCGCCCTCGGAAAGACCGAAGTACTTCAGGACATGACTGACTGGTCCCGTTACATCTATAATTATGAACAATACCTACACACACACACACACACACACACACACACACACACACACACACACACACACACACACACACACACACACGTCAATGCCCATACCAAGGAAAACCTTGAAAAACCATGACAATCTGCTGATGAACAATGTACTGAATATAGTAGTATACTGTATATAGTAGTGTGTAGTAGTATAGTGTAGTAGTATACTGTATATAGTAGTAGTAGTATACTTTATATAGTGGTGTGTAGTAGTAGTGTACTGTATATAGCAGTGTGTAGTAGTAGTATACTTTATATAGTAGTGTGTAGTAGTAGTATACTGTATATAGTAGTAGTAGTATACTGTATATAGTAGTGTGTAGTAGAATACTGTAGTAGTATACTGTATATTTTTTTAATTATTTTTATTTCACCTTTATTTAACCAGGTTAACCAGGTAGACTAGTTGAGAACTGCGACCTGGCCAAGATAAAGCGTAGCAATTCGACACATACAACAACACAGAGTTACACATGGAATAAACAAAACATACAGTCAATAATACAGTAGAACAAAAGAAAACAAAAAGTCTATATACAGTGAATGCAAATGAGGTAAGTTAGGAAATAAATAGGCCATGGTGGCGAAGTAATTACAATATAGCAATTAAACACTGGAATGGTAGATCGGCAGAAGATGAATGTGCAGGTAGAGATACTGGGGTGCAAAGGAGCAAAATAAATAAATAAATACCAGTATAGGTAGATAGATGGGCTGTTTACAGATGGGCTATGTACAGGTGCAGTGATCTGTAAGCTGCTCTGACAGCTGGTGCTTAAAGCTAGTGAGGGAGATGTGAGTCTCCAGCTTCAGAGATTTTTGCAATTTGTTCCAGTTATGGGCAGCAGAGAACTGGAAGGAAAGACGACCAAAGGAGGAATTGGCTTTGGGGGTGACCAGTGAGATATACCTGCTGGAGCGCGTGCTACGAGTGGGTGCTGCTATGGTGACCAGTAAGCTGAGATAAGGCGGGGCTTTACGTAGCAGAGACTTGTAGATAACCTGTAGCCAGTGGGTTTGGTGACGAGTGAGGGCCAACCAACGAGAGCGTACAGGTAGTAGTGTATGGGGCTTTGGTGACAAAACGGATGGCACTGTGATAGACTGCATCCAGTTTGTTGAGTAGAGTGTTGGAGGCTATTTTATAGATGACATCACCGAAGTCGAGGATCGGTAGGATGGTCAGTTTTACGAGGGTATGTTTGGCAGCATGAGTGAAGGATGCTTTGTTGCGATATAGGAAGCCGATTCTAGATTTAATTTGGGATTGGAGATGCTTAATGTGAGTCTGGAAGGAGAGTTTACAGTCTAACCAGACACCCAGGTAAGTCAGAGCGGTCCAGAGTAGTGATGCTGGACGGGCGAGCAGGTGCGGGCAGTGATCGATTGAATAGCATGCATATAGTTTTACTTGCGTTTAAGAGCAGTTGGAGGCCACGGAAGGAGAGTTGTATGGCATTGAAGCTCGTCTGGAGGTTAGTTAACACAGTGTCCAAGGAGGGGCCAGAAGTATACAGAATGGTGTCGTCTGCGTAGAGGTGGATCAGAGAATCACCAGCAGCAAGAGCAACATCATTGATGTATACAGAAAAGAGAGTCGGCCCGAGAATTAAACCCTGTGGCACACCCATAGAGACTGCCAGAGGTCCGGACAACAGGCCCTCCGATTTGACACACTGAACTCTATCAGAGAAGTAGTTGGTAAACCAGGCGAGGCAATCATTTGAGAAACCAAGGCTGTCGAGTCTGCCAATAAGAATGTTGTGATTGACAGAGTCGAAAGCCTTGGCCAGGTCGATGAATACGGCTGCACAGTAATGTCTCTTATCGATGGCTGTTATGATGTCGTTTAGAACCTAAGAGCGTGGCAGGTATGGTGTGGGATTCGAAATGGTCAGTATCTGTTTGTTAACTTGGCTTTCAAAGACCTTAGAAAGACAGGTTAGGATCGATATACTGTAGGTCTGTAGCAATTTGGGTCTAGAGTGTCTCCCCCTTTGAAGAGGGGATCTTTGGGAATCTCAGACGATACGAAAGAGAGGTTGAACAGGCTAGTAATAGGGGTTGCAACAATTTTGGCAGATAATTTTAGAAAGAGAGGGTCCAGATTGTCTAGCCCAGATTGGCAGTTAAGTTCCTAGGCCCGTCATTGAAAATAAGAATTTTTTCTTAACTGACCTTTGCCCTAGATTTTAAATAAAATGTTAGAAACAAAATAATTCACTGCCCCGTTGGAGATGTTAGGGCCGACAGGAGGCAGTTTAATTTCACTGCCCCGTTGGAGATGTTTAGGCCGACAGGAGGCAGTTTTAATTCACTGCCCCGGTTGGAGATGTTAGGCGACAGGAGGCAGTTTAATTAGGC